>NW_027361948.1:3225000-3282500 GCF_039654945.1 Dendrobates tinctorius | reverse complement strand
CTATCTATCTATCTATCTATCTATCTATCTGTCTGTCTGTCTATCTATGTATCTATCTACTTATCTGTCTATCTATCTATCTATCTATCTATCCCATATCTATCTATTTATCTATCTATCTATCTATCTATCCCATATATCTATCGATCTATCTTTCTATCTATCTGCCTGTCTGTGAAGGTTGTACCTTACGTGCCATATGGCGCTGTGCTCTCCTCCGTACACAGCATTACCTGTGCCCTGGATAGACTCTGTTTCCCGGTACAGAGACTGGCAGGCTCTCCAGGGCAGGAGGTTGGGTCAGTAAAGTCGGAGATTTGCCTCTTCGGTGTCCTTGTCCCTAGGTGGTGGAGTGACACCGCTTGTGTGTTGTGTTACAATTAGTGTGGTAATTAAGACACTGACTGTCGCTGATTTGCATTCGGTCCAACAAGTTGCGGAGCGGAGTTACATCCGGCAGGGGCAGTCTGACACTACAATGATTTACAGAACTGCTGATATTTCCATATATTCACTTACCATTTCTAATTCAGGATTTTAGACTATTTTTGATGTTATTCATTGTTATGTCCACTATCATTCTGCAATCGCGATATTAAAAGAATTGTGTTTGCTGTCGTGATCCTGTGTGGCTGACAAATATGTACATTTCAGTAACTAAATGCTACAAAAATAATCTCTATGTAGCACTTTATATATGGCGGCTCTCCGATTGTTGTACAAGGAAGATCCCAGGCATATGGTGGTGACTTTATTTTCTCCTTGCCTGGTCTGGAAGGGGCATTACTATCAGGTGTGTGTAATAAAATCAACGTAAAAATGGACGATTTTCATCTCAACTGTCATCCCTGCGCAATCCGTATGGCTCCCAATTTTTAATAAAATTTACAAAACCAAATAAAGTTTCATTCCATAGTGACAATTTATCCATAAAAATCAGATACTATACAGGTAATTGGTAGGGGGTCCGATTTTTTTTGTGCATCCGTAGGCTTGAATAGGTGAGTCCCATCCAACATATGGAAGAAACTAGTGCATGCTCTGATTTTATTTTATGTATATATTCGGTCCTTAAAAAAAAGAAAATCCTCATTTGAATATCCTAATGGAATAACATTGGTAGTGGTGCTTGCCACGTGATGTCAATTTTTGCACAAATACCACTTGGACTAAAAAATATGGTAGTGTGATCATGGCCTTAGGCAAAGACAATACTTGGCTTCAAACACTAGTGGATAGAACTGGTCAATACCCAAAACACATTGATGGACTTATAAGTGAATGCATGTCATCAAATGAAAAATGGAGAAACAACAGAAAAAAATAAAATACCTTGTTAAGCAAATAGTATGTCCCTGAAATATTCACCCGTGTCCTAAGTCCTTATTCACACAACTTTATTTTTCTGTTATGTGAATGGGTCCACTTTTCATACTTTTGGCCCATGTATCTGTTTTAACCCTCGTTTACATCCATTTTTCATGTCTTGGTGCAGAAATGTACATTATGGATAGGAGCTGTCGAATATCGAAATGAGGTAAAATGAGCTCCTACGTGCCAGCTGGCTCAGTCAGTAGGTATGCCAGAAATCCACACCAAGCATATTCTATCCTCTTTACCCATTATTGTTTCTCAATTATAGAACTAATTATGAGATTATAATTATAGTAGGATTAGTAATTGAGAGCTGTTAAAAGTAATATATTGTTTTATATTATGTGTGAAATTTCATGCAATACCTAATTTACAATTTGCAAAGAATAAGCATGTGCCACCTCTATCATAGATCTGATTTAATTAATCTCCAAGTAGAATCAGATCAGATTTGATCTAGGTACCTGATGGCCAAATGTAGTATAAGTGGCAAATTAGATCACTGTTGTAATGTACATACTACTCTGTTGTTGTTTTTCCAAATGCACAACGTTAAAGGCAAAGGACACATGGAGAAATGATTATTATAAATATTATTTTTTGTTAATTAACATTGCACTAAGTTTCAGTCTGCATTATTCATTGTCAGACCCTTTGATATGCAGTTTGAAGCCTGCTCTAAGTTTTAGATTCTTCTCTTGTGGGAGTGTGACTAACAGTAATATATGCTGGGTGTGAACTGGGTGTATTTAGAATGCTGCTGCCTTCATTGGCTCATATATCAGCACAGCTTCTGTCCTGTACAGATTTCCTCATAATGTGTTTTTTTACTTTTTTGTGAGCTGTTTTCTCTGCCGAGAAAAGCCGTTCCTTTTGCTGCTGCTATCTCTAAAGGGCCTGTCACACTAAGCGATATCGCTAGCAATATCGCTATAACGTCACTGGCTTTTGTGACGTTATAGCGATATTGCTAGCGATATCGCTATGTGTGATACTTACCTCCGACCGCTCCCCCGCTGGTTATCGCTGATCGCGCGAGAACGTCCTGGGCCGTTTCTCGTCGTCTGCTTCCTGCTGGGCTTCCTGCTGTGGAGACAAGCGACGCGTGGACGTGGGCGGGAGGACATCAGGATCGCCTCGTCTGACAGGTAAGTAGCGACCCCCGACCCCTGCTATGTCGCTGGTGAGATCTGCCTGTGTGGCAGCTCACTAGCGACCACTTAGCGATGCACCAGCGATCCTGACCGCGTCATATCGCTGGTCGGGATCGCTGGTGCATCGCTAAGTGTGACAATACCTTAAGTTAAGGTCACACCAGAGTATTTCCCCTCTTCAAAGAAAACCGGGCAAATTATGCTAATCACTCTCTGATCAAGTGCTGATCAGTGTTTGATTACAGTGTGATCTCATTTTCTGAAATGTGGTGAAGACGGAAATAAAATGTCTCAATCTTCTCCATTGTGTAAGGCTAGTTTCAGACTAGCGCAGTTCACAGGCAGTGCACGGAGCTGCTAAGCCCCGCCCCCTGCCCACCCCATCCGGTCATTTCCTCCTACTATCGCACACGGCTGCATGCGATCTGCGCACCCTATCTTTAGCATAGGGTGCGCAGACCGTGCACTGGCCGTGCGCTAGTAGAATTTTTGCGTGTGCTGCGCACTTCTGAAGGCGCACCGAGTGCACCAAAATGCAACATGGTGCATTCGGCGCACACTGGCGCACCTCCAAAAGTGCGCAGCGCACGCAAAAATCCTACTAGCGCATGGCCAGTGCACGGTCTGCGTACCCTATGCTAAAGATAGGGTGCGCAGATCGCATGCAGCCGTGTGCGATAGTAGGAGGAAATTACCGGATGGGGCGGGCAGGGGGCGGGGCTTAGCGACGCCGTGCGCTGCATGTAAAATGCGCTAGTCTGAAACTAGCCTTAGTCTGTGAAATCGATGTCTTCTACAGAGTGTAATTGGAATATTGGATGCATATCGTGCACGCTGCGTTTGTCTACTCAAACAGACTCTGTCCAAGGAAAATATTGCACATGTGCACGGCCTCATAGACTAACGTTTGGTCGATTCTAATCCAGTGTTTTGTCGGATTGCACTCGTACTGAAAATACGGCTGTCTGCACCTGTCCTAACACTAAGAGATGGAGTAGTAGAGCAAACAAGCCATTAAAACTGGTCGGAGCACTGAGCTACATAAAAAGTTTGCAGACACTCTGCTGCATCAAAAGTGTAAATCTTTTGGAAGGGAAACTATTTAGAAAGAAGATTAACTTTATAATTATGATGTAAATGAAAAGTTAAAAAAAAGTCAATGTAGTTGTACATATCATTATAAGACTGGAGTACATATTGAATTATATAACCATTCTGATCGGGATTTTCAACGTAAGTATAGCAGCCTCAACAAGTTTAACTCACCTGTTTTACAATGTATGCAGCTGACATTGTGAAATCTGATAGCAGTGGTTATATAGAACATTTTGGTCTATTCTGCATTTTGGATAAGACATAAAACGTATTTATGTATGTAACGACCAGGCTATTCCTAAACCTTAATTCTTTGCATATGCCACCATTATTATATCTGTGATTTGATGCTCTGTATTTCCACTGATTGGCTGTTTAAAGGGCCCTCTGTTCATTGTTTACCCTGTACAGCTCAGTAGTTTTGGTGATGTCTATACCTTGAATTACGGCTCTGTCCCATTTAGGTGAATGGGACAGAGCTATGAGACCAGACGCATTTGATACTCACATATTTATAGTCTGACTCTATAACTAGACTGCAAGTGTGGGGCTCTTGAGACAACGTTTCTATGGATGTAATGAGCCAGTACTCGCATCAAGAACTTCATCAGATAGCTTCAACTCGACTACAGATGCATGTGTGAAGATTCCAGAAGAAGTTTATTCTCAGGCTGAATTATTTTATACACACAATAGTAGTAGCTACTGTATTGAAAAAGACACTTCCGAACCAGAGATTTACAAAGATGAACATCAGATGAAGATGGCTGACCTACTGTACATTGACTGGGGAAGGAGGGAGGGGTTACCTACATCAGAGCTGATCTACAGGGAGAGAGATGGGACAAACGTCTAAAAGGCAAACTGATTACCCATCAGTGTAACAGCAACAATACAATGACAATACCATACTGTATGACTCCTACGTTGTGGGACATGACAATGCAGTAATGCAGCTGTGTTACATGGAGCAATGTAAATACAGCATATCAGCCGGGGCCCCCACCCATCTAATATTGGTTGCTTATCTCCTAGGTGTAGGGGGAATCCTTGGAGGTGAAACATTTTTCTCCAAGATGAACATTTCCTTGCGCTATGGTCCATGCTAACATGAGCCGGCATTAGATATACGGCACTATCTGGATTATAATAAGATCATATAAGTACAACATGATGCAGCAATTCTGCGCACTAATAACAGAATTTATCTTTTATGTATGAAATTATTAGAGGGCAAAAAAGGTGAGCGAGCGCAGGTGCACCGTTCACTGCGTATTCCCTGGATTTATGAGCATGTGTGCAGACAGGAAATAAAAGCTCCATTATTTCTAGTGCCAGAGCGCTGAATCACTATAAATGAAAGCTGCAGCCATGTTTAATATGAAATGCTATGTGCTACAATCTAGTGTCAGCAGACAATTCCATATGCTTCTGTTTGCAGCCAGTCAGGGCTGTTCTTCAAGGTTTTCTTTGAATGGAGCACAATGTAGAACGTACGCACTTCTGCTGTAAAATCCGAATCCATCACTAGGGACTAACAATGTATGTGTGATTTAAAAGATGAAAAAAAGGCAGAAACTGATACATCAGAGCAGCCAGTGCTTTGCAAAATGAATGTGGCCCACTTGTGAATTATGAGCGGCCAGAGGGCACTATCCGTTTTATTATATGAGATCATTTCTGTTACGGCATCTGGTCCGCTTGAGTACAAGTATAACAGGGAATGTCCTGCATGTTTCAAAATACACATTATTCCAATATTGTGAGCAAAAATTACATGAATATTGGTAAAAAAAATGTTGGATCCAACTCGGGCATGATGCGATCTGGCTGCACTAGGACCAAAAATACAGTCAAGTACATGAGCCATCAGAAGAACTTTAGTGGAGAAAAAAAATCGTTCTCCACCTTCTCCTTTCTGACGGTCCCTGAAAACGTAACCGCGGTTGATTGCTTTGACTATCACAGGTACAAGTGCTACCCATGTAATAGCACTTGTACGCAAACATCGGACATGGGAATGAGCCCTAATGCCAGGATCACACATGCGAGAAACTCGGACGAGTCTCGCATCTTAATACCCGACACTGCCGCCAGTACTCGGGAGCGGAGCGTGCGGCTGCATGTATTTCTATGCAGCCGCACACTCCGCTCCCAAGTGACTCGTCTGAGTTTCTCGCGTGTGTGATCCCGGCCTAATACAGAATGCATCAATTGTTACATGTGGAATAGGTTACCTATAGAGATGAGCGAACCCTGTCTTAAAAGTTTGGGGTCCCTATCAGACAGTTAGTGTCCGGTGCTACATTTCCGAACAAGGAATTCTCCCGGACGTCTGTTACAATGCTCATCCCTAGTTATATATGATTTAACTGTTGTATATTTTTAACTTTTCAACTGTGATAGCACCAAATATTATAGAGAGTACTGTATGGCAACAGAGAATTAGTACAGGGGTTGGCTTCCATGAAACCATCACGTCATGTTTTTCTTCTACATTATCGTAAAGTATTTGCCTTCCATAAGTGGAGTGAGCTTTAAGCCCAGTGGAAATGTAGTAAATGGTCTCCTCTTTATGTCTGCACGTGTTCCATCCCATTATGATTGTGGCTTTTACATCCATTGGCCTGTTCTTCTGATGCACTGAGCAGTTTTCCAGCGGATGTGTGCAGGTGCGGCTCCTGATCTCTACACTGCGCTTCATGTCTCCAGCCCTACTTCTTGTGATTAATGGCGCTCTCTGCTGTTTTCTCCTTATCAGCAGCACAGTTCCCAGTCCTCTTATATGCACACCATAGCAAAATAACAGCAGTAGCTTATTCCCTCCCTGCATTGGCCTCAAGTTATTTGGACATTTACAATTTGTGTTTCCCTTTTATTTAAGTGTCACAGTGTTGGGAGCATGTTAGCAAGGCCCGTGTCTCTTTTGTTGGCATTGATGGAAATGGATATGGATGTAGAAAATACTAAATGGAAAATTCTTTCCCTCTGGAGAAAGCAGAATAATAAAATGTAACTAATTTTCATGGCAGTAGAAGCTGTGAACTCTTTTCTAGTAGCATTGATTAGGGAAGCCGCGAGTCTGCTAATTATATTATGAATATGATGTTTTCTGGCCACGTACAATGTAGAATTAAACAAACAGAAATCTGTTAACATTTCAAAGAGCAAAACATAGGATAAAAGTAGAAAAGACATGAGGAGTCCATGGCACCTGATGCTAAACACTAATGGCAACTAGAAGTATTTGACAGTAGTGGAAAAGGACAGGGAAACAGCCAGGCATAAGTAAGGGTGTGATTTATGGAATATTCGTGCTTGTTATATTTATAATAATTAAGCCTATAGTAATACAGATTCTCTAATTGCAAACTGTTTTTTTATTAACTCTGATGTAGATGTTTTATTTTCATACATGACTATGGAAGCTGCCAACTTGGCTGGTCTTCTGTTAAAGGGAACCTGTCAGCAGGATTGTGCACAGTAACCTACAGACAGAGTCAGGTCGGTGCCGTTATACTGATTAAAATGATACCTGGGTTGATGAAATCCGTCTTGTGGTTGTTGTTTAATCTTTATTTTCAGTTTTGAGTTAATGATATGCTCGTTGAACGGAGCGGTCTGTGGGGGGGGTCTTTGCTTAGGTATTCATCAGTAACCCTTCTCATGTACAGCACGATGGAATCAATGGTACTATATAAATAATAAATTATAATACGGCTTCTGACAGGTCAATGATCGCTCACTGACCTGCCCCCTAAATTGCATTCTGAATATTAGATATATTGAAAAAAATTCACATTCAGCAGGCAGGCGGCACCTGTGCTACATCATGATCACATCTATAATATACATTAAATTGTATTATTTTGTCATATACATTTATTCTGAAAAAAAAAATCTTTCTCAAAATGGCGCCAGCCATGCCTGCGCAGTAGCATCTATCGGCGATCCGATCTAGTTTGCTAACTAGGCTGCAAAGTTCAGATATCATAAAGTTCTGATGTCGCAGTCAACTCAAAGAAGGAGTTGCCAAACATGCTGGATGACACTTAGGATGATGCAGTGACCTAACAATAGAACCCTTGCTAGCCTTTTGAATCCAACGAAATGGTAATTTTTTGTTACATTTGAGGCACATTGATTCCATTTTTTCTAGTAAATACTGTATGTCCAGTGCTGTGATCTGGGACTTAATATGGGACTTAATTTTATTTTACAAGCAGAAAACACTTGATAAATTCATCCCAATATCTGAATATCTGTAGGTATACTGTCCAGGCACCATGGCTGCAGACACTGCTGTATATGCTACTGTCCAGGCACCATGGCTGCAGACACTGCTGTATATGCTACTGTCCAGGCATCATGGCTGCAGACACTGCTGTATATGCTACTGTCCAGGCATCATGGCTGCAGACACTGCTGTATAAGCTACTGTCCAGGCATCATGGCTGCAGACACTGCTGTATATGCTACTGTCCAGGCACCATGGCTGCAGACACTGCTGTATATGCTACTGTCCAGGCACCATGGCTGCAGACACTGCTGTATGTGCTACTGTCCAGGCACCATGGCTGCAGACACTGCTGTATATGCTACTGTCCAGGCATCATGGCTGCAGACACTGCTGTATAAGCTACTGTCCAGGCATCATGGCTGCAGACACTGCTGTATATGCTACTGTCAAGGCATCATGGCTGCAGACACTGCTGTATATGCTACTGTCCAGGCACCATGGCTGCAGACACTGCTGTATGTGCTACTGTCCAGGCACCATGGCTGCAGACACTGCTGTATATGCTACTGTCCAGGCATCATGGCTGCAGACACTGCTGTATAAGCTACTGTCCAGGCATCATGGCTGCAGACACTGCTGTATATGCTACTGTCCAGGCATCATGGCTGCAGACACTGCTGTATATGCTACTGTCCAGGCACCATGGCTGCAGACACTGCTGTATATGCTACTGTCCAGGCATCATGGCTGCAGACACTGCTGTATAAGCTACTGTCCAGGCATCATGGCTGCAGACACTGCTGTATATGCTACTGTCAAGGCATCATGGCTGCAGACACTGCTGTATATGCTACTGTCCAGGCATCATGGCTGCAGACACTGCTGTATATGCTACTGTCCAGGCATCATGGCTGCAGACACTGCTGTATAAGCTACTGTCCAGGCATCATGGCTGCAGACACTGCTGTATATGCTACTGTCCAGGCATCATGGCTGCAGACACTGCTGTATATGCTACTGTCCAGGCATCATGGCTGCAGACACTGCTGTATATGCTACTGTCCAGGCACCATGGCTGCAGACACTGCTGTATGTGCTACTGTCCAGGCATCATGGCTGCAGACACTGCTGTATATGCTACTGTCCAGGCATCATGGCTGCAGACACTGCTGTATATGGTGCTGTCCAGGCACCATGGCTGCAGACACTGCTGTATATGCTACTGCCCAGGCGCCATGGCTGCAGACACTGCTGTATAAGCTACTGTCCAGGCATCATGGCTGCAGACACTGCTGTATATGCTACTGTCCAGGCACCATGGCTGCAGACACTGCTGTATGTGCTACTGTCCAGGCATCATGGCTGCAGACACTGCTGTATGTGCTACTGTCCAGGCACCATGGCTGCAGACACTGCTGTATATGCTACTGCTCAGGCGCCATGGCTGCAGACACTGCTGTATATGCTACTGCCCAGGCGCCATGGCTGCAGACACTGCTGTATGTGCTACTGTCCAGGCACCATGGCTGCAGACACTGCTGTATGTGCTACTGTCCAGGCACCATGGCTGCAGACACTGCTGTATATGCTACTGTCCAGGCACCATGGCTGCAGACACTGCTGTATGTGCTACTGTTCAGGCATCATGGCTGCAGACACTGCTGTATATGCTACTGTCCAGGCACCATGGCTGCAGACACTGCTGTATGTGCTACTGTCCAGGCATCATGGCTGCAGACACTGCTGTGTATGCCACTGCCCAGGTGCCAAGGCTGCAGACACTGCTGTATATGCTACTGTCCAGGCACCATGGCTGCAGACACTGCTGTATATGCTACTGTCCAGGCACCATGGCTGCAGACACTGCTGTATATGCTACTGTCCAGGCGCCATGGCTGCAGACACTGCTGTATATGCTACTGCCCAGGCGCCATGGCTGCAGACACTGCTGTATATGCTACTGTCCAGGCACCATGGCTGCAGACACTGCTGTATATGCTACTGTCCAGGCGCCATGGCTGCAGACACTGCTGTATATGCTACTGTCCAGGTGCCAAGGCTGCAGACACTGCTGTATATGCTACTGTCCAGACGCCATGGCTGCAGACACTGCTGTATATGCTACTGTCTAAGTGCCATGGCTACAGACACTGCTGTATATGCTACTTCCCAGGCTCCATGGCTGCAGACACTGCTGTATATGCTACTGTCCAGGCACCATGGCTGCAGACACTGCTGTATATGCTACTGTCCAGGCGCCATGTCTGCAGACACTGCTGTATATGCTACTGCTCAGCCACCATGGCTACAGACACTGCTGTATATGCTACTGCCCAGGCGCCATGTCTGCAGACACTGCTGTATATGCTACTGCCTAAGTGCCATGGCTACAGACACTGATGTATATGCTACTGCCCAGGCGCCATGGCTGCAGACACTGCTGCATATGCTATTGTCCAGGCACCATGGCTGCAGGCATTGTTGTATATGCTACTGTCCAGGTGCCATGGCTGCAGACACTGCTGTATATGCTACTGCCTAAGTGCCATGTCTGCAGACACTGCTGTATATGCTACTGTCCAGACGCCATGGCTGCAGGCATTGCTGTATATACTACTGTCCAGGCGCCTTGGCTGCAGACACTGCTGTATATACTGCTGTCCAGGCACCATGGCTGCAGACACTGCTGTATATGCTACTGTCCAGGCGCCATGGCTGCAGACACTGCTGTATATGCTACTGTCCAGGCGCCATGGCTGCAGACACTGCTGTATATGGTGCTGTCCAGGCACCATGGCTGCAGACACTGCTGTATATGCTACTGCCTAAGTGCCATGTCTGCAGACACTGCTGTATACGCTACTGTCCAGGCACCATGGCTTCAGACACTGCTGTATATGCTACTGCCCAGGCACAATGGCTGCAGACACTGCTGTATATGCTACTGTCCAGGCGCCATGTCTGCAGACACTGCTGTATATGCTACTGCTCAGCCACCATGGCTACAGACACTGCTGTATGTGCTACTGCCCAGGCGCCATGTCTGCAGACACTGCTGTATATGCTACTGCCTAAGTGCCATGGCTACAGACACTACTGTATATGCTACTGCCCAGGCGCCATGGCTGCAGACACTGCTGTATATGCTACTGTCCAGGCACCATGGCTGCAGGCATTGCTGCATATGCTACTGTCCAGGTGCCATGGCTGCAGACACTGCTGTATATGCTACTGCCTAAGTGCCATGGCTGCAGACACTGCTGTATATGCTACTGTCCAGATGCCATGGCTGCAGGCATTGCTGTATATCCTACTGTCCAGGCGCCATGGCTGCAGACACTGCTGTATATACTGCTGTCCAGGCACCATGGCTGCAGACACTGCTGTATACGCTACTGCCTAAGTGCCATGGCTGCAGACACTGCTGTATGTGCTACTGTCCAGGCGCCATGGCTGCAGACACTGCTGTATATGCTACTGCCTAAGTGCCATGTCTGCAGACACTGCTGTATATGCTACTGGGCAGGCACCATGACTTCAGACACTGCTGTATATGCTACTGTCCAGGCGCCATGGCTGCAGACACTGCTGTATATGCTACTGCCCAGGCGCCATGGCTACAGACACTGCTGTATATGCTACTGTCCAGATGCCATGGCTGCAAACACTGCTGTATATGCTACTGCCCAGGAGCCATGTCTGCAGACACTGCTGTATATGCTACTGCCCAGGTGCCATGGCTGCAGACACTGCTGTATGTGCTACTGCCCAGGCGCCATGTCTGCAGACACTGCTGTATATGCTACTGCCCAGGCGCCATGTCTGCAGACACTGCTGTATTTGCTACTGTCCAGGCGCTATGGCTGCAGACACTGCTGTATATGCTACTGCCCAGGTGCCATGGCTGCAGACACTGCTGTATATGCTACTGCCCAGACGCCATGGCTGCAGACACTGCTGTATATGCTACTGCCCAGGTGCCATGGCTGCAGACACTGCTGTATATGCTACTGCCCAGGCGCCATGGCTGCAGACACTGCTGTATATGCTACTGCCCAGGCGCCATGGCTGCAGGCACTGCTGTATATGCTACTGCTCAGCCACCATGGCTACAGACACTGCTGTATATGCTACTGTCCAGGCGCCATGTCAGCAGACACTGCTGTATATGCTACTGCCTAGGCGCCATGGCTGCAGACACTGCTGTATATGCTACTGCCCAGGCGCCATGGCTGCAGGCACTGATGTATATGCTACTGCTCAGCCACCATGGCTACAGACACTGCTGTATATGCTACTGCCCAGGCGCCATGTCTGCAGACACTGCTGTATATGCTACTGCCCAGGCACCATCGCTGCAGACACTGCTGTATATGCTACTGCTCAGCCACCATGGCTGCAGACACTGCTGTATATGCTACTGTCCAGGCACCATGGCTGCAGACACTGCTGTATGTGCTACTGTCCAGGCATCATGGCTGCAGACACTGCTGTATATGCTACTGTCCAGGCACCATGGCTGCAGACACTGCTGTATATGCTACTGCTCAGGCGCCATGGCTGCAGACACTGCTGTATATGCTACTGCCCAGGCACCATGGCTGCAGACACTGCTGTATGTGCTACTGTCCAGGCACCATGGCTGCAGACACTGCTGTATATGCTACTGCCCAGGCACCATGGCTGCAGACACTGCTGTATGTGCTACTGTCCAGGCACCATGGCTGCAGACACTGCTGTATATGCTACTGTCCAGGCACCATGGCTGCAGACACTGCTGTATGTGCTACTGTTCAGGCATCATGGCTGCAGACACTGCTGTATATGCTACTGTCCAGGCACCATGGCTGCAGACACTGCTGTATATGCTACTGTCCAGGCACCATGGCTGCAGACACTGCTGTATGTGCTACTGTCCAGGCATCATGGCTGCAGACACTGCTGTATATGCTACTGCCCAGGCACCATGGCTGCAGACACTGCTGTATATGCTACTGTCCAGGCACCATGGCTGCAGACACTGCTGTATGTGCTACTGTCCAGGCATCATGGCTGCAGACACTGCTGTATAAGCTACTGTCCAGGTGCCAAGGCTGCAGACACTGCTGTATATACTGCTGTCCAGGTGCCAAGGCTGCAGACGCTGCTGTTTATGCTACTGTCCAGGCGCCATGGCTGCAGACACTGCTGTATATGCTACTGCCTAAGTGCCATGGCTACAGACACTGCTGTGTATGCCACTGCCCAGGTGCCAAGGCTGCAGACACTGCTGTATATGCTACTGCCCAGGCGCCATGGCTGCAGACACTGCTGTATATGCTACTGTCCAGGCACCATGGCTGCAGACACTGCTGTATATGCTACTGTCCAGGCGCCATGGCTGCAGACACTGCTGTATATGCTACTGCCCAGGCGCCATGGCTGCAGACACTGCTGTATATGCTACTGTCCAGGCACCATGGCTGCAGACACTGCTGTATATGCTACTGTCCAGGCGCCATGGCTGCAGACACTGCTGTATATGCTACTGTCCAGGTGCCAAGGCTGCAGACACTGCTGTATATGCTACTGTCCAGACGCCATGGCTGCAGACACTGCTGTATATGCTACTGCCTAAGTGCCATGGCTACAGACACTGCTGTATATGCTACTTCCCAGGCTCCATGGCTGCAGACACTGCTGTATATGCTACTGTCCAGGCACCATGGCTGCAGACACTGCTGTATATGCTACTGTCCAGGCGCCATGTCTGCAGACACTGCTGTATATGCTACTGCTCAGCCACCATGGCTACAGACACTGCTGTATATGCTACTGCCCAGGCGCCATGTCTGCAGACACTGCTGTATATGCTACTGCCAAAGTGCCATGGCTACAGACACTGATGTATATGCTACTGCCCAGGCGCCATGGCTGCAGACACTGCTGTATATGCTATTGTCCAGGCACCATGGCTGCAGGCATTGTTGTATATGCTACTGTCCAGGTGCCATGGCTGCAGACACTGCTGTATATGCTACTGCCTAAGTGCCATGTCTGCAGACACTGCTGTATATGCTACTGTCCAGACGCCATGGCTGCAGGCATTGCTGTATATACTACTGTCCAGGCGCCTTGGCTGCAGACACTGCTGTATATACTGCTGTCCAGGCACCATGGCTGCAGACACTGCTGTATATGCTACTGTCCAGGCGCCATGGCTGCAGACACTGCTGTATATGCTACTGTCCAGGCGCCATGGCTGCAGACACTGCTGTATATGGTGCTGTCCAGGCACCATGGCTGCAGACACTGCTGTATATGCTACTGCCTAAGTGCCATGTCTGCAGACACTGCTGTATACGCTACTGTCCAGGCACCATGGCTTCAGACACTGCTGTATATGCTACTGCCCAGGCACAATGGCTGCAGACACTGCTGTATATGCTACTGTCCAGGCACCATGTCTGCAGACACTGCTGTATATGCTACTGCTCAGCCACCATGGCTACAGACACTGCTGTATGTGCTACTGCCCAGGCGCCATGTCTGCAGACACTGCTGTATATGCTACTGCCTAAGTGCCATGGCTACAGACACTACTGTATATGCTACTGCCCAGGCGCCATGGCTGCAGACACTGCTGTATATGCTACTGTCCAGGCACCATGGCTGCAGGCATTGCTGCATATGCTACTGTCCAGGTGCCATGGCTGCAGACACTGCTGTATATGCTACTGCCTAAGTGCCATGGCTGCAGACACTGCTGTATATGCTACTGTCCAGATGCCATGGCTGCAGGCATTGCTGTATATCCTACTGTCCAGGCGCCATGGCTGCAGACACTGCTGTATATACTGCTGTCCAGGCACCATGGCTGCAGACACTGCTGTATACGCTACTGCCTAAGTGCCATGGCTGCAGACACTGCTGTATGTGCTACTGTCCAGGCGCCATGGCTGCAGACACTGCTGTATATGGTGCTGTCCAGGCACCATGGCTGCAGACACTGCTGTATATGCTACTGCCTAAGTGCCATGTCTGCAGACACTGCTGTATATGCTACTGGGCAGGCACCATGACTTCAGACACTGCTGTATATGCTACTGTCCAGGCGCCATGGCTGCAGACACTGCTGTATATGCTACTGCCCAGGCGCCATGGCTACAGACACTGCTGTATATGCTACTGTCCAGATGCCATGGCTGCAGACACTGCTGTATATGCTACTGCCCAGGAGCCATGTCTGCAGACACTGCTGTATATGCTACTGCCCAGGTGCCATGGCTGCAGACACTGCTGTATGTGCTACTGCCCAGGCGCCATGTCTGCAGACACTGCTGTATATGCTACTGCCCAGGCGCCATGTCTGCAGACACTGCTGTATATGCTACTGCCCAGGCGCTATGACTGCAGACACTGCTGTATATGCTACTGCCCAGGTGCCATGGCTGCAGACACTGCTGTATATGCTACTGCCCAGACGCCATGGCTGCAGACACTGCTGTATATGCTACTGCCCAGGTGCCATGGCTGCAGACACTGCTGTATATGCTACTGCCCAGGCGCCATGTCTGCAGACACTGCTGTATATGCTACTGCCTAGACGCCATGGCTGCAGACACTGCTGTATATGCTACTGCCCAGGCGCCATGGCTGCAGGCACTGCTGTATATGCTACTGCTCAGCCACCATGGCTACAGACACTGCTGTATATGCTACTGTCCAGGCGCCATGTCAGCAGACACTGCTGTATATGCTACTGCCTAGGCGCCATGGCTGCAGACACTGCTGTATATGCTACTGCCCAGGCGCCATGGCTGCAGGCACTGATGTATATGCTACTGCTCAGCCACCATGGCTACAGACACTGCTGTATATGCTACTGCCCAGGCGCTATGTCTGCAGACACTGCTGTATATGCTACTGCCCAGGCACCATGGCTGCAGACACTGCTGTATATGCTACTGCTCAGCCACCATGGCTGCAGACACTGCTGTATATGCTACTGCCCAGGCGCCATGTCTGCAGACACTGTTGTATATGCTACTGCCCAGGCGCCATGTCTGCAGACTGTTGTATATGCTACTGCCTAAGTGCCATGTGTTATGACTGAGTCACCATAGGAGGCAGACACAAAAATAGAAGCTATGTCCAGAAAACCAGAGAAGTTGGCAACTATCAGATTGCAGACCCCTGAACCTATCAACACAACTAGCAGTAGCCGTGGGGGGTTCCTACGATGCCCTAGACCCCTCGATCACAGCCGGAGCGCTAAATAGCCTAAAGACAGAAAAGGAAATCTAAACTGCCCCAGAGCAGACCCCAAAGTATAAGGCAGCCCCCAACATATAATGACGGTGAAGCAAGATGAAAAAACACTCACACAGATAGAAAGATAGGCTGAGCAAACGATGGGGCCCAAGCTAACTAAACAGAAAAGGAAAAGAAGGTTGCTGTCTGCAATCTGCCAAAACCCTATCAAAGACATAAGCCAACAGCTGATATGGAAAAAGACCCTGAAGCAGCTAGGCTTGAAAAACTAAATCAGCACTCAGGTATTTTCAGAAGACAGAGCTAAAGGAATTCAGCTCACCCCAGCAGGGAATGGCAGAAATCCAAAAAAACAAAGCAAAACAAAGTCAAAGCACCAATGCAAAAAGCCGAGCAGAAAACTTAGCTTTAGAAGAGCAGGAATTCAGACTGGTCTCCAAGGATCCCACAGAGAAATCACCCGCAGGGCAGAAGGGCGTCGGCAGCCTTATATCCAGTCAGTAACTCCACTCAGCCAGTCATCATCATCAAACTCAGGTGTTTGATAATCAGGCTCACTACCTTTCTCTACCAGAAGAGGGAGTTCCTCGGGCCTCACTAGTGAAGGGGAAAATGAACTCACAACAGCCATGGCTACAGACACTGCTGTATATGCTACTGTCCAGGCGCCATGTCTGCAGACACTGCTGTTTATGCTACTGCCCAGGCGCCATGGCTGCAGACACTGCAGTATATGCTACTGCCCAGGCGTCATGGCTGCAGGCACTGCTGTATTTGCTCATGTACATCGCTTCACACAAGATCTCAAGAACAGCACCATGGAATTAATGGTGTGCTAAAATTAAATAATAATAATAATAATAATAATAATGCTGAACATATACATATATAGGTGTTGCAGATCACAAATCATAGGTATATAAAGGGATCTGTTCTGTGCAGTGAATCAGCAGGTTATGCAAGTATCGCTGTATCACACTCCTGCCTATACTATAGGGCAAACATTTGCTGTACAGCTGTAACATGCTAGGCCGATGCTGTTTTATATCCATCTATAAAAAATAACTATAGGCTAGCAGGAGAATGCAGATTTTTTCATTGGGAACCAAAGTAATATAACAGCATTTATTTTGTATTAAATTCGAAATTCCTACAACTTTTATTTGCCAGAAAAAAATATGATAGATGTAAAAAAAAGGTAACTGTACACCCATAAAGTAAGGTCAGAGGCAGCAGACCCGTGACCCATTGCGCAGACATGTCTTGTTCTGATTTATACCTACAAGTAAAGACGAACCAATAGACAAAGTTATTCTGGTTAAAACCATATCATTCTTTTAGGAACCTTTTATTCTTCAGCAAAGGGTATCGGCAGTGGGAAATTCCAGTAAGAAACAAGCTGCAACTCCAGTAGTGCTGCTGGTGGTCACTTATTATGTTATTGTCATGGAAGATACTTCCAAATTAGGGATAATGCAAGTTATTTTTATTAGGGCTCGCTCACAATAGTATAAAACAGACTAATGTAATTCAATAAAAAATTGGATTGCACTTGGACCAAAGTTATACAATGAGCTGGTGCAGATCTGCTTATTTTCTTAGCCATATCCGGCACAACAGGCTGAGAAAAAAATTGGATGCCCTACGGACAGGTACAGACTGAGGCAGAAATTCAGCTCTAGCATTTGAAATCACACAGGCCCATGCTGTCCCCGTCCCCAAGCACCAAATGGGATATATTACTAATATTACCCTGGATGGAGGAAAGCAAGATTTACTACAAGACCAATGTTTCTAATGATTCCTCCATCACAACTCTTAACAGTATGAGTGTCTTGAGAACACCGATTCTGTTAACAACATAGCAGACAAGGTGGCCCACGACCAGACAGGCCCTTCTGGAGTTTGCCAGATGGCCAGTCCGGCCCTGCATACTGACCATCAGAGGCATCTACGGATACATTACGATTCTGTAGCATAGGAAACTATAAATGGTCCTGTAAAAGATTAATCGCTTCTGATCAAAAAGATGGATTACATATGGAAGACAAGTGAGAAATACATTGTCACACTCCTGGATGAGAATGGGACCGATCATTCATATGCAAGTGTGAGTGGACCCTTACCTATATTACTAGGCAGGTCCTACAGGTGCACCTTGCTTTTGGCAAGGTCAAATTTACAATATTTGTTCTACCATGTGTTTTTTAGAAATGTCTATTTTGAGGATGTCTAAGTATCTGACTAAAAGATAAAAAGTAGTGTGGTGCCAAAATGAAAATTCTGGGTGCTTAGAAAGGAAGTTGTGGCTAGACATCCGATGAGCAATTTGTTACTGATGTTTTGTATGGTTATATTTTTACAAGACCAAATTAATAATTAGCTCAATAATCAGATATTCTTTCTCATTTTGTTTTGTCGTTCATACAAGCATTTTCCTTTACTGTCTGGCATGGTTTGCATCTGCAGACTTGGATAAAGAGCTATATAGCCTGGGGTTTAAGACATATTTTGCTTTCGTAAGATGTGATATCCAGATGTAAGATTGATTTGTATGTTCTTGGGAATGCCATGAAAGGATAGAGCAAAAGTCTTTTTTTTCTTCTTCTATTGAGAACCTTTATTCAATGTGAAGCAGGTTAGCTGAGCATTAACTCTTGGCTGCAGCCTGGATTGAGAAGGGAACATTGGACATTTGATGTATTGAAAGTCCTCACTGTGACTTTCAAGTGTGTAGATGAATGGTTTATTTCCAGGAATTTTATAAAAAGAAGATAAATGTGGCATATAACTGATCATACTTAGATATGATTTATCAATGGCTTTCACCTGGTGAATTGTGAAAATTGTGCAAGAAAACTCTTTGGGTTTATCCATGGTATATTGGACTACAGCATAATGCAGATTATTACATCACACAAACCCATTTCTGTAAGATATTTATTATATAGGAAAATACATTTCCTTGTATATTGTAATAATCCTAATATTGTGATGTTCTAAATACCTTAATGTGAATGGTTATTTGCCGTAGTGTATTAGAGCATTAGGGATCTTCGGTCACTGGGCAGCACGGTGGCTCAGTGGTTAGCATTGCAGCGCTGGGGTCCTGGGTTCGAATCCCACCAAGGACAACATCTGCAAGGAGTTTGTATGTTCCCCCCGTGTTTGCGTGGGTTTCCACCGGTTTCCTCCCACACTCCAAAGACATACTGATAGGAAATTTAGATTGTGAGCCCCATCGGGGACAGTGATGAAAATGTGTGCAAACTGTAAAGCGCTGCGGAATATGTTAGCGCTATATAAAAATAAAGATTATTATATTACTATTATTACTGCTATGTAGATGCATGTACTGTACATCACTATCTGACACTTATATTCTGACATCTGTTGTCATTGTCATTTGAATATCAGTAGTATAATTCATTAGCTACTATTACTATGGCTTCATGCATGACTTTTCAATTCGTATTTAAAGGGGTTGGGCACTTCTTTTTTATTGGTGGCCTATTCTTTAGATAGGCCATTAATACCTGATCGGCGGGGGGTGCTAATAAAGTGTTACTGGCTGGAAGTTCTCTAGTGTTACTGAAACACATCAGAAATGTCATTTCTAAATTGGTCTCAGTTGGGTACTGCAAATGCTCTGCCTCTTTATATGAAAAATGATCTGCAGTATCCAGTGGCAGCCACTACAAAATTTTTTCCAGAGCTGCTGTGGTCCAGCACCATCTGATAACATCTGTGTGCTGCTGGCGCCTGTCACAGCTGATCGGCGAGGCCTCCAGGTCTCACAGCCCAACTGGTGAGATATTGATGGCTTATCCCAAAGATAGGCCATGAATATAAAAGTAGTGGCCAACCTCTTTAATGGCTAAAGCCCCCGTTACACACTGCGATATCACTAGCAATATCGCTGTAAAGTCACCGATTTTGTGACGTTACAGTGATATTGCTAGCGATATCGCTGCATGTGATACTTACCTCCGACCGGCTCCCCCGCTGGTTATCGCTGATCGCGAGAGAAGCTGCTGGACCATTTCTCATCATCAGCTTCCTGCGGCGCTTCCTGTGGAGAGACGAGCGACGCGTGGAGCCGGGCGGGAGGATGCAGGATCGCCGCGTCTGACAGGTAAGTAGCGATCCCCGTCCCAAGCGATGTCGCTGGTGAGATCTGCCTGTGTGGCAGCTCACTAGCGACCACCTAGCGATGCACCAGCGATCCTGACCGCGTCATATCGCTGGTCGGGATCGCTGGTGAGTCGCTAGGTGTAACGGTACCCTTACTGTAGTCATAGTTTTAGTGTTTACATTCTTTTACTTTTTAAAGCGAACCTGTCAGCAGGATTTTGCTAAGTAAACTACAGACAGTGTCAGGTTGATGCTGTTATACTGATTAAAATTATACCTGGGGTGAAGAAATCCGTCTTGTGGTTCTTGAGTAATCAGTGTTCTAAGTTTTCAGTTAATGATATGTTCATGCTTTGGGACAGGACTGTAGGCAGAGTCATCTTCCTGCTCTAAGCCAGAGAAACCAAGGAAAGACCTGCCCACAGGCCGCCCCGAAGCACAAACATATTCCTCATAGAGAGAGAGAGAGACAGACTGTTTGTGCTTCGGGGCGGCCTGTGGGCAGGTCTCTTTTTGGCTTCTCTGGCCTAGAGACGAAGATAAGACTCTGTCTACAGTCCCACTCCAGAGAAACCAAAAGCAAAAAAACTCTAACTTATGGTCTAAAGGAGGAAGTGAGAAACAGTTAGTGTAAGGATAAAAGTACCTTTATTAAGCAATATGGTAATTGCTAGCAGTACGACAAAAAATGTGCACACACTTAAAAGTGAAGACAATCATAAATACAACGATAAAAGCATACAATAAAGAAAAACAGCATAAATGTCACAATGGGCATAGAAAGCCACTAGGTATAATTAGATTAATTAAAGTGTATCCCCACTAACTGCAAGAGAGGGAAAGACAAGTGATTATCCCTCAAAGGCATTTCCCATATGCACAGATGTTATCAACTTTACCTGGAAAATGTGTGCGACTTAAATGGTTTAATATCAACCAAAGGAAAATTATAACAGGTGGTAATACATCAAGGTATATATGTCTTGGTTGGTATTTCGTATTATTGAATAAAACAAACTTCCTTCTCACCACACCAGTGGGGGTTGTCTTTTATGTTCTTTCTCATTCTCGGGTCCTCTGCCAGAGGCCTGTGAGTTTGAGGGTTCTGCGTAGGAGCTTAGTTGTTCCCAGAATTGCGCTTTTCTTGACAGAGAGTTCAGATGTTGCTCCTGGGATCTGTTGAAGACATTCTTCCAACTTAGAGGTCACTGCTTCAAGTGTTCCTTTCACCAATGCAATCAATGTTGCCTTCACTTTCCACAGCTTCTCCAGTTCTATATGTATATGGATGAAAGGTTATGCATATACATATATGGTAAAAGGATATGCATATATATACGGTAAAAGGATGTGCATAAAGAAAAAAACATATGAATGATATGTAAATAGTCTATATACAGCACCATATGTGCAAGCAGATGTGCCAACAAAAGGGGGTAAGGAACAGGTAATAAAGTACAATGTTCAATAGCAGCAGATAGGAAGAGAAAATGTGAATAATACCTGTGCGGTCTGCCGTCCAAGTGCAGCGCACAACCCGACGCGCGTTTCAGAACGTGTCCTTCGTCAGACCCCAGAGCACGGGCATTTCATTAACTGAAAGCTTCTAACTCTGATTACACAAGAACCTCAAGACGTATTTCTTAACCCCAGGTATCATTTTAATCAGTGTAACAGAGCCAACCTGACAATGCCTATAGTTTACTTAGCAAAATCCTGCTGACAGGTTTGATTTAACAGAAAATCCCAAATATTTGTTAACCAGTCCAAGACTTTACATAAAATGATTTTTTATTTTCTATTTACTTAATTAAAAAATATGTTGTATTAAACTTCAGTAGGTAAATGGACCTGTATGATTATGTGTTTAACTGTGTGATTCAAAATGCGTAATTATACAGCACCATGTACCTATTGAATTTTAAATAAAGATGTTTTATTGAGATGAAAATAAAAGAATAAATTGACTTATTTATAGCACTGGATGACAATTATTTTTCATTTTCATTTTTGCCCTGCAAGACAACATACTTTCTCTGAGCTATGGCAATAAGGACTGGTAGTACGGTCTACTGGCAAGCATATCATTACTTGGCGTTATCTATTTATTAGATTTGACCTCTAAAGTCTTTTTTAACATGTAAGAACCACATCTGCCAGTGTAAACATAATTTCATTGGTATGCTATGAACTTTTTTCTTAGGATGATGTTAAAATGACATGATCTTTCTTTCTGAAGACCATCTGCAGGTTTTTAATATCCTATGACCTTGGCGACAAAAATTGTAAGCATTCTCTTCTATGGTCTTTCTCAAGGTCAACATGCTCATTTCAAGGTCAATACAGAGCAAATCGGAAAGACTTGAGCAGCAGATTGAACTCCGAGACACTTCATTTACAATAGTCTTTGGATCTGAAAAGATGTGCTTTTCTGTATGACATTATTAATACGTTTTCTCTTTAAACAGAAGGAATTTCCTCAGTCTTCACAATTTCTTCATGTGAATGTCAATCGTTCCGCAGGATACTACCATGCTGTTTATTCATGTATGATAATAATAGAGAGGAAAGCTGATGCCAAGTACATTTCACAAGCTGCATCTGGTCTGATAGGGGATGTGATCTGCATGGTCTTTAGCAATAATCTTTACATTTCACAGATATGTGAGTTTTGACTTGGCATGCAAAACTTGCCTGGAAGGCTAAGAAATGATACAGTCGGACAGATTCGTTAACTAGTCCCATGTGATTAGGAGCAGGCATGAAGTTATCCTATTAAAATAATGTATTGCTTTCCCTATGATCATATCTGTAAGAAACAAATGTGCATTATTTGTATTAGATTTTCTTTCGGAATATTTGTTCTGTAGGACTGAAGTGGAATCATATTTCATCAGGATTTCAGCAGTACTCCAGCAATTCCGTTATTTGAAAAAGTGCATTCATCCATTAGTAAGAAGTCAGCATTTGAATAGATATGCAAATGGATTCGGTAGATCTGACGCCTCTGTCACTCCAGCTCTATTCCCCGCCCAGCGCTACTTCCTGCTTGACTGAAATCACAGGATGTCAGTCAAGCAGAAGGAGGCAGTGCTGGACGTGGAATAGAGCTGGAGTGACAGAGGCTTCACATCTACCAAAGTCATTTCCATATTAATTAAAAACTGATTTATCAGTAATGGAGGAGAGGACTAGCCATGTAAAAACATTGCTGGACTTGCCTTTTAAAGAAACGCATGCTTATATAAATATTTGGGGTATTAAAACCTGCTGACATATTCCCTTTAATTACAAAAGATGAAAGCTGTTAGAGGAGTATTCCCATTTTATAGATTAATTGATTATCCACAGGATTTGTCATAAATCTGTAGTACATGCTGGTCTTAACAATGAGACCCACATTTATCATGAGATTAGGGTCCCATTGTGCTATGCTATCAGTGTAGGAGTAGTGGGAATTGTCAAACAATTACAAAAGTAGTATAGTTCTTCTGATTTGCTGTGTTGCTTACCCCATGTGCAGGACATTGCAGTTGCTTAGGTTTTCATGGTTACGACAACTAACAGTCACTGTATGAGTGGTCGTAACCAGGGATACCTAAGGTCCTGCAATGTCTGCACATAAGGAAAGAGACATAGAGAATCAGAAGAACTATACTACATTTCTAATTGGATGTATTTGGTAATGTTATTATTATTATTATTACACCTACTACATATTGCGATAGGATCTTGGAGAGGGGAATGCCCTTTTAAGTTATACATATGCCCACCTGGGAGTTCTTACCTGGCTTGTACAAAAATATTGATATTCTTCTATACTATAATATGTTTGTGAGCAAAATAGGATGGCAAGCGTCCCTAGGCATATAGAAATCCAACATACCGTAATCAATCCTTTCTTCCCCAAACTATCAAATATGTTGAAACTGAATGGATAAATGGGGCATTTCTCCAATGGGCATGTCCAGCTTTAGTCGCAGACTAAATGCCCTCGGTTTATAGGCAGTTTTATGATAGACTGAAGTATTTCTGCTTTGGTGCAATACGGTCATTTTTGTTGTAAAACACTGAAAAATTGCGATTTTTTTAATTTTTTGCACACCCACAAAACATCTTCCAGACGGAAATTGAAAGACTAATGAACTTACGGAGTTCATCTATTAGCATGAAGGGTGATTATTTTGTCAATGAATATTAGTACTTTCCATATGGCTGTAGAAGGAGCGCACAACCCCAGATATCCTCCGTTTTCAGCATTGTTCTGAGAGTTTATTATCTCATGCCGCACTTCTCAGTTGACTAGCATCTTCTTGCTTTTATGAAACGGCTCCTGTAGTTTGCTGGCTGTCTGGTCCAGCAGGAGAGATTGCCAGCCGAAACTGGCTGGGAACCAGCTCTCATATTTCGGACTGCTGACAAGAAGGGCGACCGAGAAATGAGCAGCCAGGCAGCAGATTGCTATTCTGTTGGGTCAGACATTGCATTTGGCAGAGAACTCCGAGAAGGCCTTTGGTGTAGCAATGTATCCCTGTGTGTATATCCACTGCAGAGGTTTTCCATGGCTAGATCCGCAGAGCTTAGCGCGAGGATATAAAGCATAATATGGAAGACTTGCTGTGCCTGGTATCTTAGTTCATTCTTCTGTTATTCTCCTTGTGGGAGTTCCCATTGAAATTCAATACAATGCCCAAGCTCTGGAGAGCTAACGTTTCAGTAGCGGCACGGACAAAGGCATATACATAGTGCGATGTGCACTGCATGAACCCTACTGAGCTATTGAGCATGTGATGGTCAACTCGCTGTAAATGTGTCCTAAAATCCCCCCCAAAAAAACAGCACATGTGCATTAAGCCAATTCTGAAATGCTCCATCAATATGATATAGATTATATATGATTGTGATGATTGCCAACTATATCCACTTCTGTGTTATCCTTATGATTAAGCATTCAATCTCATTTTTATTAATCTACTAGCTGAAGAGCCCGGCGCTGCCCGGGCATAGTAACTAACTACGGTTAGTTATAACAAATGATAATGATTATATCTATTTATATAAAGCTGAGTGTAGAGCCTCGCCCATTCCGTATAGCCACATTCACTATAATATCCCACATCATCCCGTCAGGCAGAGCTACCGGACTACTACCTCTAATATTTCACATCATCCCGTCAGCCAGAGCTACCGGACTACTACCCCTAATATCCCACATCATCCCGTCAGGCAGAGCTACCGGACTACTACCTCTAATATTTCACATCATCCCGTCAGCCAGAGCTACCGGACTACTACCCCTAATATCCCACATCATCCCGTCAGCCAGAGCTACCGGACTACTACCCCTAATATCCCACAACCTCCCCTTCAGCCAGAGCTACAAGACTACTACCCATAATATCCCACATCGTCCCATCAGCGAGAGCCACCGGACTACTAATACTAATATCCCACATCATCCCTTCAACCAGAGCTACCAGACTACTACCCATAATTTCCCACATCATCCCATCAGCCAGAGCCACCGGACAACTACTACTAATAACCCACATCATCCTGTCAGCCTGGCATCATAACAAGAGCGCTGAGTGGATTTGCCCTGACTTCCATACCAATGATCCCTTTAATAGAAGCCTGGGGTGAGAAGCAGAGCGCTGAGGGGTTTACCCTAACCTCCATACCGGAGATCCCTTTAAGAGAGGCCTGAGGTCAGTACCAAAGCGCAGAGTGGATTTTCCCTCACTTCCGTACCGAGGATCCCTTTAAGAGGGCACTTGGGACGGAACCAGAGCGCTGAGTGGATTTGCCCTAATTTCCATATCGGTGATCCCTTTAATAGAGCCTGGGATCAGAACCAGAGCGATGAGTGGATTTGCCCTGACTTGCGTACCAATGATCCCTTTAATTGAACCCTGGGGTCAGAATCAGAGTGCCGAGGGATTTGCCTAACTTCCATATAGGAGATCCCTTTAAGTGAGCCTGGGGTCAGTACCAGAGCATTTGAAAGCAATTGCCCTGACTTCCATACCAGGGATCCCTTTAAGAGAGGTCTGGGATCAAAACCAAAGCACTGGATGGATTTGCTCTGACTTCCATACCAATGATCCCTTTAAGAGGGAAGATGTGCCTATAGGATGGAGGATGTGTATATGTGCACAGGAGGGGGGATTCATTTCTGTCATGTGCTCTGTGCTCCTTTTTGGGGGGCAGACAATGGATGGGAGCTTATGTTCCCGAAGATGGTAGATTTCTCTCACCATGTCAGTGTCTGCTGAGTTGTTGTCAAGTGGGAAAACTTGTTGGTCATAACAACCAATCACAGCTCAGCTTCTTTTGAACAGCTCTGGTGAAATGAAACCTGCTTCGTGATTGGATGGTGATACACACACAAACATACATTTTTATATATAGAGATAAAGAAGAATAGTAATAATGATAAGGGTTTTCTGATGTTTTGATACTGGCAATGCGTATGACTGGTACTGCAGTTCACCCCTTCTAAGTCTCATATAGGTGAATGTGACTGATCAGCAATACTGGGCAGAAACACTACAAGATATTAGGCGCTGAACCTGGGTCTCCCCTCAGTGCCCCCTAATGGATGTATCCGTCATGGAGCAGGTCAGGTGTTCGGAATGGGCTCAAGAGCTGAACCTTTTCCACACACAGTAGATGAAGGCTAAATTAAATAACGAACATCTGTGTCACAGCTAAGCTCTGCCTGTGGCTGTTAACCATTTAAATGCTGCTGTTAGGGTATGTGCACACATTAAGTATTCAGAGCAGAAAGTTCGGCACCGTTTTTGCATCTTTTGGCAGGAAGAAAACGCTGCGCAAAATAATCAGGTTTTTGCCACGCTTTTGCGGCATTATTTACATGCGTTTTTGTTGCAGATTTTCCCCCTCTTATTTGTATTAACTAAATCTATAGCAAAAATGATGAATCAACATGCTGTAGATTTATAGCTGTACCAAATCTGCACGTCACAAATAAGCAGCGTGTGTGCGAGACTTCGGGATTCTCATTCACTTCCCTGACACTAGGAAATCCTTCAGGTTTTGTGACAAATATGCACGGAAGAAAATTAAGAAGCAAAACTGTAATGTATGCACAGATCCTTAGGGTATGTGCACACATTGCTGATTTGCTTTTGTAAAAATCTGCATGGATTCTTCCTCTCATGGCAGAAAACGCAGATGAAAATCCACGCGGATTTGATGCCTTTTTTATGCGGATTTGATGCGGATTTTCATGCAGATTTTTCATGCGGATTTGTAAGCTAAATTAAGATATGTTATTTAACAAAAAAAAAGAATTGTGATGTAATTTCCTTGTCCAACCGCTTCTTTTACATTATCCTCTGAAGACCATAATATCATTACATACCATGTTCAAATATAATGTTTACACACACAAAACAAATATAAGTGAATATATATGTATATAGATAGATAGATAGATAGATAGATAGATAGATAATACCAAGCCCGAGGTTTATTAACCCCTCAACCGTGGAGCTTTTTTCGGTTTCGTTTTTCACTCGCCTCCGTCCCAGAGCCATAACTTTTTTTATTTTTATGTCAATATAGCCATGTGAGTGCTTATTTTTTGTGGGACAAGTAGTACTTTTGAACGACACCAATGGTTTTACCATGTCATGTACTGGAAAACGGGAAAAAAATCCAAGTGCTGTGAAATTGCAAAAAAAGTGCAATCCCACACTTGTGTTTTGGTTGGCTTTTTTGCTAGATTCACTAAATGCTAAAACTGACCTGACATTATGATTCTTCAGGTCATTACGAGTTCATAGACATTCCAAACTTTGCTAAAGAAAAAAAAAAAAAATTGTGCCATTTTCTGATACTCGCAGCATCATAGCAATTCGCTCATAGCAATTCAGCACTGACAACCATAGAGGTCTCCAGGAGACATCCGGTTGTCATGCCGACACACTAGTGATACGCGATCACCAGTGAGGATATTTCCGGCCCCATAGCCAGAAGCACTTGTTAAATGCCACTGTAAGCATTTGACAGCGGCATTTAACTAGTTAATAGCCACGGGTGGATTGCGATTCCACCCGCAGCTATGGCGGGCACATGTCAGCTGTTCAAAACACCGCCGGAGCCCACATCAAAACAGGGGATACCGAGATCGGTGTAATAGTGCGTCCGATGTTGGTAAGGGGTTAATGAACATAATAAACTTGTACATAAAGATTTAAATAAGGACACACACACACACACAAAATATGCATGAAACACAATATCTGTTTAATTTAAAAAAAAAATTGTAAAAAAAACTGCCTGGACTCCCGCGTAATTTTCAGTAAGATGCCCCTATTACTAACCCCATAGTCAAATGTAAAGAAAACACAGACACCCAGTAAAAAAATACTTTAATTGAAATAAAGACACAGACTCCTTTAATATTCTTAATTAAACAATACTTATGACCTCGCCTAATTCCCCGACACCCTCGATCTCCTGCAACATCGGGACTGGAGTCTGTGGCTGCTTGTCTTTCTATGCCGCTTAATGTTCCGGTCTGAACTGCCAGCGGCAGTGCTGGGTATTGAGGCGAGAGACTCGCGTGAGATTCTTGCATTGCACTCGCAAGTGTGACCCAGGCCTATTGGAGATATCGCAAACATCATCTGGGGGTAGAGTTGAATCTCTGCTCCGGGATGAAGTGAATGCCCGACCGCCTCCTTAATGATAGGGATGCCAGAACTATCGCATAGGAGAGAAGGATCATAATGTGACTCTAGGAATCGGTCACCTGGTATATTCGGGTGGTCTCCATAACAAAGGAGAAGCAGAGAACATCAACCCGGATGCGGAGCCAAAGAAAAGCTCTCAACCCTGAGAATAGATTGCAATAATTCATTAAGTTTCAGAGTGGTAAGGACACTTCCAAAGTTGGAGATCCTATAGTAGGTTCAAAAATGGGAAAACCAACTCGGTGGGATCAGGAAGCCTGACACCTACTGATCCGATATTGGTTGCCTCTCTAACAATTAATCATCAATATAAAAGGCCAGAAAACCTCTAAAGTTTGTTACCTACAATCAGAAAATTAATTTACATTATTTAGTTAAGTTTAGGGCCTCCTTTAGACATCTGTGAGTCATGTATGTTATATCCGTGTTTTTAATGGATAGAATATGTAGCCATTATAATGTATGAGCTGTTCACATGTCACTGTTTTTTTGCTGACCATATGCCTGCAAAAAAATCCCGACGACATTTTGTCTCTAATCTGCATCACTGATCAAAATACAAATCACGATATAAATTACTGGTTTAATTTTAGAGAGTATTTACATCCTACATCCTAATAATTTCATCAAATGCTGTTACTTATATATATGGGAGTTATATGGTATATAGATCTCTAGGAGATCATTTCTCCTACATAACGCATGATAACTGAAGTGTTGATGACTGTTAACATCACCTGATTAAAATCCAGTTGTCATATCAAGAGACTCTGTATTACACCACTAAACCAGCTTGCAGTGTTCTTTATGGGCCAGGATTATTTTACTGCAGATAAGAGAAGCACCTTCTGCTGTTCTTTTCTGTTGTGTGCAGATAGTGTTTGCCTTTTTTTAATATAATGAAAAGCACCATTCAGGTTCGGACTGGTCCATAGAAAAACAGGAGAATCCCCCGGTGGGCCTCTGTGCACAAGTAGGCCAGCAATATGAGCAGTACTTGGTGCACAACATGCAGACAAAGGCCACCAACTACCCATTGTATTATTTTATGGAAGCAGTGCATGATCTTACATGGAAGAGCAACTGCGAGCCATAAACTATCCTCCATGGCCAATAATATTTTCATTTACTTGAAGAGTGGGCCCTCAAAATCATTGTTACTGATAGGCCCTCGGTGCACCAGTCTGACACTGGTCCCATTAAATACATCTATCATCTATCCATAGGATTGGTAATACATGTATGAAAGCTGTAGGTTCAACTGCTGTGACCTCCATTGAACCCAAAATCAAGAGTCTCAAAGTTTCCTGAGTGAATGGAACAGTAGTATGCACACTGATGGACTACCGTTACAATTACTTCTATGGGACTGGTGGAGCTGCTATCTTCTGCTATCCCATAGAAGTAAATGGAGCTTTTCTGAGCATGATCCATTTGCACATGGGACTTTGGGGGTCCCAGCACTTTATCATACATTTATCACTTATACTATCAACAGGTGATATATTTATTTAATCTGACAACATCATTGCATAAAATTCTGTCCTGACCATATTTCTGGTCACTGTTGCCTTGATATTGATGCTTTTTATTGTTTATCAGACTACAAATTTGCTTGTTATTTATTAGCATCTTTAATGTCAAAACACCTGAGCCTTGAGTTAGATTAGAAAACTAAGTTTATGTTACGTTGTACAATAACTATTCCAAAAACTGTGTTTTTACGGATCTTCTGCAATTGACCTAAAAAGTCCTACAAGTGGTACAAAATAAGAATAGTCATGCCAGGTTATATGCATGTCTACCATACAGGAGCACTGTAGTTCTTCCCTATACTACTTCTAGGTATTATTTGAGACACAAGTAAGATCCTGATTTCCATGCTTCTGAACAAGGAACGGCAGCCATTTGTAGTCTGAAAACAGTTTGGCGCTGAATAATTTCAGATACGGTGTCCAGCACAGCTCGGTTCACAAGGCTGAGCTTCAGTGAATAGACTTTTGAAGCTCATGTTCTGCCACTGAACATCTCGTCACGGAACATAAAAACATGACAGCTTATTTTGCAGTGATTTCTACCGTTTGCGTTCAAGCGCTGTGTTAAAAATGAGACATTTTTTCTGAATGTGTAATATGCCAGTTCACAATAAATTAACAGCCAGAAGAACCTGGAAGCTATCGGGAAAATCTATATTCTAATTTCTTGTTTGATTTTGTGAGTTTGGTGTCCAAATATTGAAACTCCTCCTGAGTAATTGGTGTTTTCTGAGAGAATAGATGGGTGATCGCTAGTGGTATGATAAAATAAAGTGTTGGGACCACACAGGTTCAATTCCCATCATGATTGTGACCAACATCAAACATATAAAATAAAGTATACTAGAAAATAAGAAACTACTGGTTGCAAAACTGGAAACGTCATCAATATACCGCAGACATAAATAGAAAATAGATCAATTTTTAGTATGTAGTTGTTGGATCTCTTCATTGGATCTCATCATTTCTTACAGGAAAGTGACTTTTTTGCCTTTTGTCTTCAGTCATATCCAATATATACTATGCAAATCTTTACCCATATGTGTGGATTCATCCATTACTGATTTTTTTTATCTTTGAAATGTATATTTTTTAATGTGTGTATGTTTTGTTATTACTGAAAAACAATGGTGTCATGATCAAGGATGGAGTTTGTCTTTGGCCCGTCCTGGTCAGACAGGGGTTAACTGTTTCTGCCTCTCTCTGGCAGAGGGCAGCTATTTAATGCTCACTTGACCTAGGTCCGATGTCAGTTATACTCCTGCCCTCTGCTGAGTTAGTTGACCTTGTGCGTATGTGTGCCTTGTGACTGTGATACTTTATGCTTGTTTGGTTTTGACCCGGTTCTGTCCCTGTTACGAGTTCTGCCTGTTCCTTTGGTACTGCTCTGCTATTCCTATGTATGACTCTTTTGCCTTGGACCTGACTACTCTCTGACTGCCTCACTTGTACCACGTTGCTATCTCTGTGTATGACTCATTTCTTACGTTCTGACTATTCTCTGCTTGCTCCTCTGGTATCACTCTGCCCTCTCTGTGTATGACCCCCCTGCTTGTCTGACCTGAGTTCCCCTAATCTTCACTCCAGGATTCCTGTAATAGAATCCTACAGTCATCTACTGCAGCAGGATGCTAAGCCATGCCCCCTGTGGTCACATGATCGTAGGTCCTGGTACTCTGTACTACCTTTAGTGTCGCAGGTCCCGTGCTCAGAACTTTCACTACAGTATTGGACCCCGTGCTCTCCCATAGTGTGGGTAAGTCACCCCGCTCTGCGTGGCAGTTTGCCGATGCTGACAGGGTCCTGACATTAGAGTCCTGACATTATAACTGACCGTTACCTTTTTTTTTCTCCTCTCCCCTTCTCCTGTGTGTGTGATGGATCATATGCACGCTCTTTCTGAGCAGGTAAAGCACCTGACTCAGATGTCTCAGAAACTCCTTGGGGAACAACGAGTCCTGGCTCAGTCTCAGCAGCTGATTGCTGACACTGTGCAGGGGGTTTTATCATCGGGGGCTCGGGATGCTACATTAATTTCCCCTGAGTCTCCAGTTAAGTTACCGGATACCTTTTCTGGAGATAAAAAGGAATTCAGCATTTTCAAGGAGGGCTGTAAGCTTTTTTTTTCATTGAGACCACACTCTTCTGGGGTTGAAAGTCAGAGAGTGGGGGTCATTATGTCTCTGTTAAGGGGAGCCCCCCAGGCTTGGGCTTTCTCCCTTTTGACCACGGCCCCTGAGCGTATGACTGTGGATGCATTTTTTGAGGCCCTGGGGCATATTTATGATGAGCCTGATCGGATGTGTATGGCTGAGGACAGGGTGATGAGTGTGTATCAGGGGAAGCACTCAGCCGAGTGGTTTTGCTCAGAGTTCAGACGCTGGGCTGCTGAGGTCTGCTGGAATGATGCCGCCCTCCGGGTTTGTTCTGTAGAGGCCTGTCTGAACATCTGAAAGATGCCTTGGCTCTCCACCCTCCACCTGATTACCTGGAGGAGGCTATGACACAGGCCGTCCGAATGGATCGCAGGCTACGGGCGAGGGGAGTGAGGCAGATTAAGACACCGTTATTCTCCCAAGGAAGTGGAGCCAGTCCTTCATTGGAAACCATGGAGATGGGAACCATCGACCTCAAGGAGAAAGAAAGGAGACAATGGCGTGTGGGAAAATGCTGTTTTCACTGTGGCGATTCTGGACATTGGAAAAAGGATTGCCCCTCCTGTCCACTGACCAACACTGATTGTCGGGGAGGTCACCCAGGCTCTCAGGTACATTTTCCTCCATTTTCAAAAATGTTGCAAGTGGAACTTTGTTGTGGGAGTGTCTCCACATCCACTTCTGCCTTCGTGGATTGCGGATCGACGTTGAACTTTATTGACTCTGACTTGGTGTCCAGGTGTAAGTTAGGGACAGTTAGACTGGAGACTCCTATCCATGTTGTTGCCATTGACAAAACGCCACTGGCTAAGAATGACGTCATATTTGTTACAGAGGAGTTTCTCCTTAAAGTGAGTTCCTTGCACCAGGAATGTATTTCATGTTTTGTTATGGACAACCTGCCTGCGGGACTGGTGTTGGGGTTCCCCTGGTTACAATTACATAATCCTGTGATTAATTGGGAATCTCGGGACATTCTTAAATGGGGTCCCTATTGTTCTGAAAAATGTCTTGCTACTGTGTCTGTGTTGTCCGTTGGTCTGGAAGGTATTCTGGAGTACCTAAAAGACTATACGGACGTTTTCTCTGAAAAAGAGGCTGAAGTTTTACCACCACACCGCCCATTTGATTGTGCCATTGACCTGGTTCCAGGTGCTAAATTGCCCAAGGCCCGCTTGTATAACCTTTGGGGTCCCGAGCGGGCTGCTATGAAGGAATACATTTCCGAGAGTCTCCGTAAGGGACACATTCGTCCTTCTGTCTCCCGTGTCTCCTCGAAATTAGATCTACGGGGAGCGTATAACCTTATCCGAGTCTGGGAAGGAGATGAGTGGAAAACTGCTTTTCTCACTACTGAAGGGTTGTTTGAAAATTTGGTCATGCCTTTCGGTCTGACCAGTGCTCCAGCGGTCTTCAAGAATTTCATCAATCACGTGTTCTCTGATTTTATTGGACGTTTTATGGTTGTGTATTTGGATGACATACTGATCTACTAACCTGATAAACAGGCTCACATTGGTCATATTCGGGCAGTTCTCCAAAGGCTTCGGGAGAACTGTCTCTGCTAAACTAGAGAAATGTTTATTTTTTGTTCAGGAACTGTCTTTTCTGGGATTCATTGTGTCTGCTGAGGGGTATCGCATGGATCTTAATAAGGTGCAGGCCATTGTTGATTGGGTTCAACCCTGTGATTTGAAGGCTCTGCAGCTTTTCCTAGGATTCACCAATTATTATCACAAATTTATAAGGGGGTTCTCACAGGTGGTTAAACCCCTCACAGACTTGACTCAAAAGGGGGCCGATATCAAGGATTGGTCAGCCGCAGTCATAGCGGCGTTTCAGTGTTTAAAAAAGTTTCATATCTGCTCCGGTTCTTATTCAACCGGACCCATCTGAACCATTTATGTTGAGGTGGACGCCTCAGAGGTGGGGGCGGTATTGTCCCAGGGACCCGCCACTTTGACTAATTTGAGACATTGCGCCTTTTTCTTGAAGAAATTCTCCCCTGTGGAGAGAAACTATGATGTTGGGAATCGAGAACTTCTGGCCGTGAAGTTGGCCTTTGAAGAAAGGAGGCATTTTTTGGAGGGGGCTGTCCATTCTATAACCGTAATTATGGACCACAAGAACCTAGCTTACATTGAGTCAGCTAAAAGGTTGACTCCTAGACAGGCTAGATGGTCACTTTTTTTTTCCCGATTCCACTTCTCTATCACTTTTTGGCCAGGATCCAAAAATGTCAGAGCTGATGCCTTGTCACGCAGTCAAGATCCGGCGTCTCCCCCCGAACCTCCATCCTCCATTCTTCAGCCCGGGGTGGTGATGGCAGGTATTTCTAATATGTTGGAACGGGAGATTCGGGAAGCCCAGTCTCTTGCACCTCCGGCTAAGACGGTGGATAAACTGTTCGTACCAGCTCAGTTTCGTCTCAAGGTCTTCCGGGAGTTCCACGACTCAGTTCTGGGTGGACATCCAGGGATCTCAGCTACCCAGAAGGCCATTGTTACAATATTCTGGTGGTCTTCTTTAGCCTCTGATGTTGGGGAATATGTGTCTGCTTGTGATGTTTGTGCCCGTGTGAAAACCCCCCATAACCGGCCGGCCGGGGAATTGGTACCACTGCCAATTCCTGAGAGACCATGGACTCAGTGTCGCAGGTCCTGTGCTCAGAACTTTCACTACAGTATTGCACCCCGTGCTCTCCCATAGTGTGGGTAAGTCACCCTGCTCTGCGTGGCAGTTTGCCGAAGCTGACAGGATCCTGACATTAGAGTCCTGACAAATAGTACTAGTTTTGGAGGAGTAGACAAGTTCTTAGAAATCTGGTTTGTTGCAACTAATTTCTGACAGCAGAGGTCTAATGTAACAGACTTTGTCAGGGAGACGGAGCTGAGCTTGTAATTTAGGGCAACTCATTGTGCTATCACATCACAATTTATTATAAGTAGTGTTGAGCTTTCCGATACCGCAAGTATCGGGTATCGGCCGATATTTGCCGTATCGGAATCCGATACCGAGTACCGATACTTTTTTCGTATCGGATACCGGAATCGGAAGTCCAAAATGCAATGAGCCACTTTTGTGGCTCTGATTGGCTGCCGAAATGACATCATCATGATGCGCTGTCTGTGCGCATCATGATGCGCTGTCAGTTCGGGCCTTCGGGGGGGCTGTGCCGACTGTCCGGGGGTCTGTGTCGGCCTGCCGGTGGTCTGTGCAGGCTCCGGGGGTCTGTGTCGGCCTGCCGGGGGGCTGTGCCAGCCTGCCGGTGGTCTGTGCAGGCTCCGGGGGTCTGTGCCGGCCTGCCGGGGGGGCTGTGCCGGCCTGCCGGTGGTCTGTGCAGGCTCCGGGGGGCTGTGCCGGCCTGCCGGGGGGCTGTGCCGGCCTGCCGGTGGTCTGTGCAGGCTCCGGTGGTCTGTGCCGGCCTGCCGGTGGTCTGTGCAGGCTCCGGGGGGCTGTGCCGGCCTGCCGGTGGTCTGTGCAGGCTCCGGGGGTCTGTGCAGGCATCGTCCAATGGGACTACAAGTCCCATCGGGCGATGCCTGCTACCATGACAGTGATTGACACATTAGCCAATGATGGGACAGTAGTAGTCCCATCATCCGGCTAATGTGTTGAATGTAAAAGAAAAAAAAAAAAAATTTACATGCTACATACATGCTACATACATGCTACATACATACAACATGCATACTACATATATACTACATGTAACATACATACTACATGCAACATGCATTCTACATACATGCTACATGCTACATACATACTACATACATAATACATATATACTACATGCATGCAACATACATACAACATATATACTACATGCATGCAACATGCATACTACATATATACTATATATACTACATGTAACATACATACTACATATATACTACATGCTACATACATGCTACATACTACATACATGCTACATACATAATACATAATACATATATACTACATGCATGCAACATACATACAACATATACACTCACTTGCCACTTTATTAGGTACACCTGTCCAACTGTGTGTTAAGACTTAATTTCTAATCAGCCAATCACATGGCGGCAACTCAGTGCATTTAGGCATGTAGACATGGTCAAGACAATCTCCTGCAGTTCAAACCGAGCATCAGTATGGGGAAGAAAGGTGATTTGAGTGCCTTTGAACGTGGCATGATTGTTGGTGCCAGAAGGGCTGGTCTGAGTATTTCAGAAACTGCTGATCTACTGGGATTTTCACGCACAACCATCTCTAGGGTTTACAGAGAATGGTCCGAAAAAGAAAAAAAATCCAGTGAGCGGCAGTTCTGTGGCCGGAAATGCCTTGTTAATGCCAGAGGTCAGAGGAGAATGGGCATACTGGTTCGAGCTGATAGAAAGGCAACAGTGACTCAAATTGCCACCCGTTACAACCAAGGTAGGCAGAAGAGCATCTCTGAACGCACAGTGCGTCGAACTTTGAGGCAGATGGGCTACAGCAGCAGAAGACCACACTGGGTACCACTCCTCTCAGCTAAGAACAGGAAACTGAGGCTACAATTTGCACAAGCTCATCGAAATTGGACAGTAGAAGATTGGAAAAACGTTGCCTGGTCTGATGAGTCTCGATTTCTGCTGCGACATTCGGATGGTAGGGTCAGAATTTGGCGTAAACAACATGAAAGCATGGATCCATCCAGCCTTGTATCAACGGTTCAGGCTGGTGGTGGTGGTGTCATGGTGTGGGGAATTTTTTCTTGGCACTCTTTGGGCCCCTTGGTACCAATTGAGCATCGTTGCAACGCCACAGCCTACCTGAGTATTGTTGCTGACCATGTCCATCCCTTTATGACCACAATGTACCCAACATCTGATGGCTACTTTCAGCAGGATAATGCGCCATGTCATAAAGCTTGAATCATCTCAGATTGGTTTCTTGAACATGACAATGAGTTCACTGTACTCAAATGGCCTCCTCAGTCACCAGATCTCAATCCAATAGAGCATCTTTGGGATGTGGTGGAACGGGAGATTCGCATCAGGGATGTGCAGCCGACAAATCTGCGCCAACTGTGTGATGCCATCATGTCAATATGGTCCAAAATCTCTGAGGAATGCTTCCAGCACCTTGTTGAATCTCTGCCACGAAGAATTGAGGCAGTTCTGAAGGCAAAAGGGGGTCCAACCCGTTACTAGCATGGTGTACCTAATAAAGTGGCCAGTGAGTGTATACTACATGCATACTACATATATACTATATATACTACATGTAACATACATACTACATATTGTATATACTACATGCTACATATATGCAACATACATACTACATACATGCTACATACATACTACATACATAATACATATATACTACATGCATGCAACATACATACAACATATATACTACATGCATGCAACATGCATACTACATATATACTATATATACTACATGTAACATACATACTACATATATACTACATGCTACATACATGCAACATACACACTACATGCTACATACATGCAACATACATACTACATACATGCTACATACATACACACTACATGCTACATACATGCAACATACATACTACATACATGCTACATACATACGACATATATACCACATGCATGCAACATGCATACTACATATATACTGCATATATACTACATGCATGCAACATACATATATACTACATACAATACATACATATAGACATACAGTACATATAACATAGAGTACATACTCACCGTCACTTGTCACTTTGATCCCCGAAGCCATTGTCCCCTTGAGGAATAAATATCAAAATAAAAAAACACCAATATACTTACCCCGATCCGCAGAAGTCCACGAGGGTCCCACGTCCATCTTGCATGGAGAACAGCAGCATCAGCTGATGCTACCGTTCTCTACCAGCTCCAGGAATACAATGACGGAAGGTAGGTATCCTTCCGCACTGTATTCCTCCACCACTTTAAAAAAAAACAAAGTCCCTAGTCTCACTTTATGCCATTGCTGCGTGGGAATTTCCCACGCAGCAATGGCATAAAGTGAGACTAGGGACTTTTTTTTTTTTAAAGTGGTGGAGGAATACAGTGCGGAAGGATACCTACCTTCCGTCATTGTATTCCTGGAGCTGGTAGAGAACGGTAGCATCAGCTGATGCTGCTGTTCTCCACGCAAGATGGACGTGGGACCCTCGTGGACTTCTGCGGATCGGGGTAAGTATATTGTTGTTTTTTTATTTTGATATTTATTCCTCAAGGGGACAATGGCTTTGGGGATCAAAGTGACAAGTGACGGTGAGTATGTACTCTATGTTATATGTACTGTATGTCTATATGTATGTATTGTATGTAGTATATATGTATGTTGCATGCATGTAGTATATATCCAGTATATATGTAGTATGCATGTTGCATGCATGTGGTATATATGTAGTATGTATGTAGCATGTATGTAGTATGTATGTTGCATGTATGTAGCATGTAGTGTGTATGTATGTAGCATGTATGTAGTATGTATGTTGCATGTATGTAGCATGTAGTGTGAATGTTGCATGTATGTAGCATGTAGTATATATGTAGTATGTATGTTACATGTAGTATATATAGTATATATGTAGTATGCATGTTGCATGCATGTAGTATATATGTTGTATGTATGTTGCATGCATGTAGTATATATGTATTATGTATGTAGTATGTATGTAGCATATAACATGTATGTAGCATGCATGTAGTATGTAGCATGTATGTAGTATGCATGTTGCATGTAGTATGTATGTTACATGTAGTATATATGTAGTATGCATGTTGTATGTATGTAGCATGTATGTAGCATGTATGTAGCATGTAAAAAAATTTTTTATTTACATTCAACACATTAGCCGGATGATGGGACTACTACTGTCCCATCATTGGCTAATGTGTCAATCACTGTCATGGTAGCAGGCATCGCCCGATGGGACTTGTAGTCCCATCGGACGATGCCTGCACAGACCCCCGGAGCCTGCACAGACCACCGGCAGGCCGGCACAGCCCCCCGGCAGGCCTGCACAGACCACCGGCAGGCCTGCACAGACCCCCCGGCAGGCCGGCACAGCCCCCCGAAAGGCCCGTACAGACCCCAGAGAGGCTGTACAAGGCAAAAATAGGGTTTTTCTTATTCCGATACCGGAAGTCCCATAGACTTGAAAGGGACTTCCGGTATCGGAATCGGTGATACCCGATATTTTTTTTTAGATCGGACGATACCATCCGATACGATACTTTTAAGTATCGGACGGTATCGCTCAACACTAATTATAAGTAGTTTTGCCTAGCTTTGCAGGTAAGCCTACTGGGTTATTTTACCTTTGAGATTTAAGACTGTGTATAATAGAAGCAGATACTTTAAATAATAAATTCATTTTTGCTTTGTTTTTTCACAGGAAATTTTGCTTTAAAGGATTCGCCCAGCTTTATTGCTAATGCCAAGTCTTATGGTTGTTGTAAAATCCTAGTTTTTGGTGCATTGGCCAAGAAACAGTAATACCTAATATACTGTATATCTAGTCTAACAAATACATTTTCGAAAAAGAAAACTATCATATTCTATTGCAGACATGCACCACAGTGGATATAATTTGGGCAAGTTACAATGGCACTGAGACCAATCAACTTTCCTTCCACATGGCTTCACAGCCCTGTAACCCACACAATGAAATTATCCCTCCATTTACATAATGAGATTGCCCCTGGAACCTCACTTTGTGTTCCCTATTCCACTTGACCTTTGTACGTCAGTAGATCTGCTGTAATCATCTGCTGCCCATTCACTGGGTAAATGGGGTAGTTAATTCACCAGGATAATAATATCATCATCACTATGTGTCAAAGCTTTGACCTTATACATTACATGAAAAATCAACATTTAATGAGAAATGAAGAAAAATAGTAATTGAATATGATGCGTATTAATTTCTATTTCACTGTATATATATATATATATATATATATATATATATATATATACATAGATCTGTATATCTGTATATACACAGCTCTATCCATATATATTTATATATATAAATAAATATATAGATATAAATGTATATCTATATATATAGATATGTGCATTGGATATTTGGATTTTAGCTTTTCATCAAAAACTAGAATCATAGAATCATAGAATGGTAGAGATGGAAAGGCTGGACAGACATCTGTCTGGGATGATTTAGTGAATCCTGCTTTGAGCAGGGGGTTGGACTAGATGACCCAGGAGGTCCCTTCCAACTCTACGATTCTATGATTCTAGTTTTTGGTGAAAAACTAAAATCCAAATATCTAATGCACATATCTACATATAGACATAAACATATACATTTGTATCTATATATCTATTTATATATATATATGGATAGAGCTGTGTATGTACAGATATACAGATCTATTTATACACAGTGGGTACGGAAAGTATTCAGACCCCTTTAAATTTTTCACCATTTGTTTCAATACAGCCATTTGGTAAATTCAATAAAGTTCATTTTTTTCCCATTAATGTACACTCTGCACCCTATCTTGACGGAAAAAAAACAGAAATGTAGAAATTTTTGCAAATTTATTAAAAAAGAAAAACTGAAATATCACATTGTCATAAGTATTCAGACCCTTTGCTCGGTATTGAGTAGAAGCACCCTTTTGAGCTAGTACAGCCATGAGTCTTCTTGGGAATGATGCAACAAGTTTTTCACACCTGATTTAGGGATCCTCTGCCATTCTTCCTTGCAGATCCACTCCAGTTCCGTCAGGTTGGATGGTGAATGTTGGTGGACAGCCATTTTCAGGTCTCTCCAGAGAAACTCAATTGGGTTTATGTCAGGGCTCTGGCTGGGCAAGTCAAGAATTATCACAGAGTTGTTCTGAAGCCACTCCTTTGTTATTTTAGCTGTGTGCTTAGGGTCATTGTCTTGTTGGAAGGTGAACCTTCAGCCAAGTCTGAGGTCCAGAGCACTCTGGAAGAGGTTTTCATCTAAGATATCTCTGTACTTGGCTGCATTCATGTTTCCTTAAATTGCAACCAGTTGTCCTATCCCTGCAGCTGAAAAACAACCCCATAGCATTATGCTGCCACCCCCATGTTTCACTGTTGGGATTGTATTGGGCAGGTGATAAGCAGTGCCTGGTTTTCTCCACACATACCGCTTAGAATTATCACCAAAAAGTTCTATTTTCATCTCATCAGACTAGAGAATCTTATTTATCAAAGTTTGGGAGCCCTTCATGTGTTTTCTAGCAAACTCTATGTAGTTTTTCATATGTCTTGCACTGAGGAAAAGCTTCCATCAGGCCAGTTTGCCATAAAGGCCCGACTGGTGGAGGGCTGCAGTGATAGTTGACTTTGTGGAACTTTCTCCCATCTCCCTACTGCATCTGTGGAGCTCAGCCACAGTGATCTTGGGGTTCTTCTTTATCATTCTCACCAAGACTCTTCTCCTGCAATTGCTTAGTTTGGCTGGAGGGCCAGGTCAAGGAAGACTTCTGGTGGTCCCAAAATTCTTCTATTTAAGGATTATGGAGGCCACTGGGCTCTTAGGAACTTTGAGTACTGCAGAAATTTTTTTTGTAACCTTTGCCACGTGTGCCTTGCTTGCCACAATTCTGTCTCTGAGCTCCTTGGCCAGTTCCTTTGACCTCATGATTCTCATTTGGTCTGACATGCACTGTGAGTTGTGAGGTCTTATATAGACAGGTGCGTGCCTTTACAAATCAAGTCCTATCAGTTTAATTAAACATAGCTGGACTCCAATGAAAGAGCAAAACCATCTCAAGGAAGATCACAAGGAAATGGACAGCATGTGACTTAAATATGAGTGTCTCAGAAAAGGGTCTGAATACTTATGACCATGTGATATTTCAGTATTTCTTTTTTAATGAATTTGCAAAAATTTCTCCATTTGTTTTTTTTCAAGTCGAAATGGGATGCAGAGTGTACATTAATGAGAAAAAATGAACTTTTTTGAATTTACCAAATAGCTGCAATGAAACAGATACTGAAAAATGTAATGGGGTCTGAATACTTTGCGTACCCACTGCATATATAGTGTGTATATATATATATATATATACGTATATGCACGAATCTATCTATATATATTTATATAAATATATGTACATGTACATATATACAATATATATATATATATAATGCAGTTCTAATGTTATAAAACCAATAAAAGTTCACAAATGTGTTGGAAATGATCACAGATACTGAATTACGGTATGGAGTGAACTTCTCTAGATGCTGTTCATGAAGTCAGTTCATCCAGACTAGACCTATAAGTCACCATACTATTGCTTATGAATACCCCACAATGTACACAAAGGACCATATGTGCATAGTCCTCTAACTGAAATAAGGGGATTGTTCACATGAAGCCATCACACAATACTTTCTCTGGTGTTATAGGCTATATAATGAAGATCAAACCAGCCGCCATTTATCTTCATGATCACATTGGCCTTGATTAACCTTTTAAGCGAAGGGGAGGTCACAGGGATCAAATGGTAGTTTAGTAGGGTCTATGCTTCATGATAATATAGGAGAAAATTGTCAATATTTTAGAGGGTTTTGAATTGAGCAAAATCTATTGCATCAGTGGTTTAGAAGCAAATAAGCCTGATTTTCCTTATATTGTTTACAGTTGGTGATAGACCTGTGAAAATGTACTGTAAAATGCAAATTTTTTAAAATAACTAAAATTGTAATTTATAGCAACGAGTCAGGGTGTAAATGGATATTGTAAATGACAAAAATGTATTTGCAATGTAAATAAGTGCATTTATATAGATTTAGAGACTTTCTATAGGTTCTGATGTTCTTCCCTAAATGTAATGTTTGGTATTTTATATTTTTAAAGGGAGACTGTCACGACTCACGATCCATTTTTGGATCTGTGTCAGAATCTGGATTCTCTTATATAAACCTTTTTTCTTTTAGGCCCTCTGGGGTTAATATGGGATTTTGCCCCGGTGGCCGCTGGTGTTACTACAAGTTTAGTGAGTCTGCTGCTGGGTTTCCCCCCCGGTGGCCGCTGGTGTTACTACATGTTTAATTAGCCAGCAGGTGGTGACCACCCCCTCCTTCCTATAAAGGGTCAACAGGCGCTCCAGCTCACTGTTGGTAATACAGGTCATTTGGAAGCCAACCGTTCTTAAGAGACAAGCTATCTTGAGCAGTGGTATTTGCAGCAGATCTGGAGCAGTGGTTTTCCTGCTGGAAGCTGTGTTTGGGTGCCTTACATGCATGACTGCAGAGGAAGCTAAGTGTTGTTTGTTTTTCCCTGTATGTTATTTTCCTTGGTGTTTTATTAGTACAGCGGTGGGACCAGTGTCCACACTTGCCAGTTCCCTAGTAAGGGATAGGTGCAGGGCAAGTGAGGGACTGAGGTATCCTGGTCATCGACAGGTTGAAAGAACCTGTATAGGGAACGTGGGGAGAGTTCAGGGCACTTCCTTAGTAGAGTGCAGGAGGTGTCCATTTCCCTGTTCCCTATTTGCAGGGCCCACCATTGTAATTGTGTCCCTGGTGTCCCCTTGTTTGTGTTTGTTGGTTTTGTGACCGACTGATCATCGGGTCGTGTCACGCAGGGCCAGTCACCCCGTGACATTGCCTGTCAGCTGGGCTTTGTACCCCAGATTGGTTTAATCTATGTTAAGTTGCTGTAATGCAGAATAAATCCACACCTTTTTCATATCAATCCTTGACTTCGTTGCAGATAAATCCCTGTTCCACTTTTTATGCTAATGAGTCACAAATGCAGGGAGGGGCTTAGCTTTGCATTTACAGCTTCCCGCCCTCTACCGCTCTTTTCCTATCTACTGCCAGCCTCCTCTCACTGACTGAGAGGTCACTCTTCTCTTTGACCTATTCTCCTCCTCCAGATCTTACTCAAATGTTGTTATTCCCGGGGGCGGTACATGTGCAGATCAATGGTCCAGATTTCACAACATCATCAGGACCTTATTGAGCATTTACCCCCTGCAGAAATAATGGCACCAGAGCAAGATGTTTGGTGTGGGAGCAGGTGACAGAGAATTGTGAGCTGTCACAGGAAACTGTCAGCAGGCAGGAAAGAGATAGAAAGGTCAGAGAGTTGTAAGTGCAGGACCGGGAGCCCTGCACTAACAGTTTAGTAACATAAAATTGGAGTTAGGATTTCACTGCAATGGAATAAAGGATTAATAAAACCAAGGTATGGATGTACTCTGCATTCAGCGACCTAACATAGATTTTATGAGTTTGGTGTACAAAAATCTGCTGGCAGGTTCCCTTTAAGTATTCACTTTTAAGTTACTCCTTATGTATTACTGTAAGTAATTATAATCCATTTTTAGATATGTTTTACTGTATTGGTAAAATAGTTAAGTATCACCTTGTACACTTAAACATGTAGATACTATACATGTTTTGTACTCTAGCCCATTTTACTGGCTATTTTAGTTCAGACGCAGAGTGAGATTTCATCTGCCGTGCAATAACAACACATAAGAAGAAAGATTATACCTAAGTCAAAATAACACAATAGTCATATTGATTTTAAAACAGGCTCCCTGTATTATATGACAGCTACTCTCCGATGCTGAACGCCAGGGGAGCTCTTGGTTATTGGTTTCCAGTGCTAGGAAGTAATGCTAACTTTAGTTTGTTCGCCAGCTCCATACTCTGTATCTAGTATGTTCTTTCTTTCATTTGTTTCCTTTTTCCTAATAAATGGTCCCAGCCCTATCCCGAGCTTAATTATAGAAATAACATCAAGGCACTTATGTTCGCTCTGCTCTGTTCGTCTTACACTTATTGATCCCATCTCTTGAGTATCAAAGTGACTGAACTACGATCCTTGTAGAATGCAGCAGCAGATTTCAAGTGTTACACATAAGAGGTGAGTGAATAAGGCAGAACAGCAGGAGACATTTATAAAACCAAGGACAAGGAAAGCAACTACACTGAGACTACAACTACACTGAGATTAATCAAACCCATGGAAAGTAAAGTACACATGGTGTCCTATGGTTGACTGATTCTCTGTGTCTCTTAATTCCTATGGCTTCAGTTAGAGATACCAGCAGTCCACTTTATAGTTCTGAGCTTTAACTTCAGATCATTGAGACTTTGCTTACTTCACTATTGCAATACTACTGAAGGCCACTAGAGGCTGTCTACAAAGAAAGCACTTACCAAGGAAATTATTGATAATATTTGTGGTTTCGTGTACACTAAGATGAATAAAAATACATTAATCGGATATTCAATGCTCTACCATCTGTACAATGTGATGGTAAGTGATATGCTGGGCTTCATTTTAGCCATGCTTCTAATACAGATTCTACTTACAATCATGTATTATGTTTACTAAAGAAACATGACCATAAGTTATTCTTTTTCCGGATGGCCAATTCCCATTGCAGATCACTCTTAATTAGAGATCAACAAACGTCTACTCAAATTTTGCAAAAATCCACATTTTTCCGAATTAGCATTTTTTGTAATTCACTCCATACTGAACTATAGAGGGTCAGCAAAAGGTTAAACAAAAAAAACTAATGCTCACCTGTCACAACACCCGACACCTGCTATCCGTTGTCCAGTCCTCGGATCCTCTTCTTTCCAGTCACATCAGTGTCTTCACTGTAGAACAAACCTTCTGATGGCACCCAAGCCTTGGAGGTAATAGGTCGTGACCTCTGAGGCGTAGTCGCAACCAGAAATCCTGTTTTAGAGTAAATACACTGGTGCACAATTGTGTAAAGAAGAGACCCTGAGGACTGGATGGTGATCTTCGGACATTGTAGGTAGCAGGGGTACCTAAACAGGTGAGCGGTGTGGTGAGCATAAATTTTTATTTTTACATGTTTTGTTTGATATGCTCTGAAGTCTGGATTGATCCCAGAGTCTAGTAGGAAATATAGAATTCGCGGAAAATAACTTGGCTGAAGATTGGAACTACCGGGGAAATTTGTGATCTGGTAAATTCAGCTCATCTCTACTCTTAATCCAAGCATTGACAGGCATCATTCCTCTGCACAGAGTAGGGTTAGAAGTTCTGGTGGCACTTAGAAAATACCTCTAGCTGTTCTACTTCGTAATTATGAGTTGTCACATAGGCAAAAATGTATGTTATGATCGGGTGTTAACTCCTGCTTCCTGATGTACTTTATGACAAGGATATTCCTCCTATTTTATCATGATTAATACTATTCAGCACCTACTAGAAATACAAATAAATTTGCATAGCAAGTCTAAGAGACTAATACATTATCATCTAGTTTAACTACAGTTGTCTTTTAAGGAATTATATTGCAGATTTCCCACAGTCTCCACATAATGATTTGAGATTGTCATATTTTTTGATGCTTGTAAGATAACTTTGTTCTGTGTTTCATTCCCTTATTTTGTGTCTTTAGTCTTTCTCATGGTACATCTGCTTTAGTAGTCACAGTTATTATTGCTCATAGCCTTAAACAGAAGAATTTAAAGAGCATGCTAAAGGTTCCTGTTGGGTGTTTCAGTACATCACATTCCTAGCATGGGATCATTGCCGATTGTACAAACAGCATCAGCTGCAACTCACAGGACTGGAAAACTATTTAAGGCACAAACACTATTCATCCATCTTTTTCAACGACTAAAGAAGGGGATTGCCAGCAGGGGCTTGTTATACAACCCTGGTACAATGATAACTGTGTTTTTGTGTATAAAAGTTGGTAAAAAATAAGAATAAAAGAAGAAAGCTAATTTTCTGCAAGAGCACTCAAGCTCATGAATGGTAGTCCCACCAAAAGAGATTGTCATATCAGAAGCATGATGTGCGAATTACATAGGATGACTGTTTTATTGGTTTAGGAAGAATTTCAACCACACAAGACTAATGTGTATCGGTGTAACATCTCTTATAATGTGAGAACAGTTTGCAAGGCCAGTAAAATCTTAACTAGTAAAAATGTATCATGTTACATACATTTGAGGCTCAGTGCCCTAGATGACTTTTTTTAGTTATCTAGTAACATTTTCTATTATGTGATACTTGGCTTGAAACTTTTTAATATCGCACATCTCTATTGTACTCCAAAAATAGTCTTAATTTTTAAAGGGAATCTGTCACCTATTTTTTGGGCTATGAGATGCAGCCATCACCATCAGGGGCTTATCTACAGCATTCTGTAATGCTGTAGATAAGCCCTCGATGTAACCTGAAAGAGAAGAAAAATGAGTTATATTATACTCACCCAAGGACGGTCCGGGTCCGGTTCAGGTCTGGAGGGTGTCGCAGTCCGGTCCGGCACCTCCCATCTTGTAGCGATGATGTTCTCTTCTTTGCTTACTGGCACAGGCGCACTGCTCTGCCCTTTTGAGGGCAGGGCAGAGTACTGCAGTGCGCAGGCGCAGTACTCTGCGCCAGGAAGCAAAGAAGAGGACGTCATCGCTACAAGATGGGAGGCGCCATAATGCTGTAGATAAGCCCCTGATGGCGGTGGCCACATCTAATAGCCCAAAAAATAGGTGACAGATTCCCTTTAAAATCCAGATACATAAGTATAGTAATTAAACATTTTTTATTCTATTATATATATTTATATACATATTTTATATAAATTATAGAATCATATTATTAACATGAAGTGTGTAAATAACTTTTAAAGTCCGTTATAGGAAGTAATTTATTATTGTCTGTATACAATAAGTCACAAATTATGGAGAACTTTACATTTGCCGGAAAACTTTTAACTTTTGAAATGTACATGTATGTTTGAGAACATTATTGTATACTCCAGCAATTGGTGTAAATTTTAGATTTGACCTCCTGGTGCATACAAGTTTTCAGGAGTAACACTGAAGAATAAGCTAAATTTCCTTTTCAGCAAGAGGCACGTGCCTATGGATGGGAAAGGGCCCCTGGTTCTCATAATCGGTGATAGATTATAGTTAATATAGTTGAAAGCTTAACTGTACTGTTGAAGAATCAAAGAAGACATCTTTCAGTAAGTAGAAGAAATTAACCATGGCATTCGAAGGAATGCAGGCAGAAAAATACATGTAATTTTATTATAGAGACAGCATATAGCTCCAACATGTACAATATAATGGCTAACATTTCGGTCATCCGCAGACCTTGGTCATGGCCCGTTTGTGTCAGGAAGCTTCTCCTGGAGTACTGTCAGGAACATTGCAGGAGAGTATCCCTGAGACATAAAGGCTGTGACCCTTGTCTACGGATGACCAAAATATTGGCTATTATACATATTGGAGCTGACTCTATAATAAAACTACATTTGATTTTCTCACTAAATTCCTTGGCATGAAATTGTTACTTTCTTCTACATTTTGGTGGATTTCCATTACCACTGCAGAACCTAAAGAGAACCGGTTCTGCCCAATTCTTACATCTAGTGATCTTTCAGTAAATGACAGAAAAGTGCTCCCCGCTGCCATAGCATTATTCAAGATTGCAATAGTCTTGTAAAGATGCCACTTTCTGTGATATCCCTTGCAGCAAAAACAAAAGCTGTTGCTATTTGTGAAGAATCTGGTTGGCAGTTCCGGAATTCTTGGGAGTTATGTAGTCTTAGCTGGTTCACCTCACAGAAGATATCCCTGAATGTATAATTATAAATTGGCTCAAGAGGCATCAGATTCATGCAAAATCTGCTGCATTACAATTTTATTTTTTACTTTATGCTGCAAAGAAAGGGTGTCAAAAGCTATGGTAACTTATTAAGGGCTTTTATGTGATGTCAGCTTATCTTTAAGATGACAAACTTTTGACTGACATTCACATTTCATATACAAAGGTAATTTAATATCTAGTTTAAATCCTGGCAAGCCAACCAGTTTGACCCTGCAGTTAAATTTCACATTCATGTCCTAGTTATCAACGTATAGGTAGAACATGGTTGGCACCAACTACCGTATGTCCAATATTGAAGCATAAGACCTTTATGTTGGCTCAAAAGCAATTTCCATGGGTGGTTTCAATAAATAACATGACATAAAAAAGAAAGAGGGTTCAACACCAAGTAGAACACAACTGTTTATTGCTAAGTCCACTTTTGGTAATCATCAAGTCAACGTTCGAGTCTAGATAAAGCATTTCTGAGACTTGAGTGCCATGTTAAAACAGTCCAGCAAATGACTGAGTTAAGATTTCTTTGGGGATGCTGTGACCTCATTCTGTACAAGTGCCAGATATCATAAAGAAATTAATTTGGACCATTTAGCTGAATTTAAAATTATATCTAATGTGTTCTTATTGGATTTCTTTAACTATATAAGGTCTTTTTAATGAGTGCTTTGATTCACACTGGTACGATCATCTATTAAAAGACTGCATATCATTGAGCAGAGAAATCATTAGGAAAATTGTGCCAGCAGGATCTATAAATAAAGGTAAACCAAATAGATGTGACAGTTTATTAAGGCGGAAACTAGAGCACATTCTTTAGAGTCGTACATATAGACTTTGGTTCTAGCAATGACTGCATTTTTTCATGCAGGATCTCAGAATATCTCCATACTTTAGTTACATTACAGTACATCATTTATAATAGGCTTTAGACTCTTTTCGAAAGCTTATGCTATTAGAGAAAAAATTTATTGCAGGCATAGGGTAAGCGTTCCAAAAATATGTGAAATGGTTTTCTATTTAATTTTATGACACAGCTATCAGAAAAGAGCTTGTTAGGTTTCTTTGAGGTGACGAAACCTCCAGAGGACATGCTGCTAATGTTGCCGCTCTTAAATTATTAGAATGAATTAACAAGGGGAGGAGTAAATGTAACATGCCATTAATAGGGTCACACTAAACTCCCTCTATAAGAGTCCCTCTAATGATCCAGGCTCTCCTGTCAAAATTAGCTCTTTCCAGTAATACATTCAATTATGAGAGTTGTCAGAACTGTTTATTTGACATTGTGTATGGTGTACACATTTAGGCAAAGATGTGATAATTAGATGGTTACTGGATGCTTTCTTGTAGGTGATATGCCAGCTCGCTAATGTGACATTTTAGGCAGTAACCTGACTCTGTATTATAGCTCGTTGCACTATATGAAATAATGGAGATAATATTACGCTTTTATACAAAGAAGTCAAGACGGAATGCATCAATTTACTTATGACTAATGGCTAGAAGTTTTTGTGATTTTTAAAGCTGGCACCTGGACTTATTACATTTATATGAACCTGTCTCCGCCATACATTTGTGACATGGTCTCTAGGTACCTACCTGCACGCAACCTTCGATCATCTCAAGATCTCCTTCTCTACTCCCACCTTATCTCTTCTTCCCACAACCGCATACAAGACTTCTCCCGTGCTTCCATCATACTCTGGAACTCTCTGCTGCAATACATCAGACTCTCACCATCAACAGAAACCTTCAAGAAGAACCTGAAGACCCACCTGTTCCAACAAGCCTACAGCCTGCAATGATCCTCGGTCTACTGAACCACCGCACGACCTGCTCTACCCTCTCCTACTGTATCCTCTCCCATCTCTATAGACTGTGAGCCCTCGCGGGCAGGGTCCTCTCTCCTTATGTACTTGTGTGTCCCTTGTCTTACACATGTTTATTATGCTTGACTATATTTCCCATTTTCCCATGTAAAGCGCCATGGAATAAATGGCACTATATAAATGCATAATAATAATAATATGTATTAAGTAAAAAAAGTAATACAAGCACCCACTTGAGTTCATACACACAGGAATAATAAGAATAATTTTTGAATGAAGTTAGGCATTTTAGTGGTATTCCAGAGGATAGGTGATAATTGGTCCCCCCCTAATGGTCACTACTGGGGACTTGTGTCCACTATTCTCACATGGCTGCTAGACTATGGAAAAAGAGTTAAATTCAGTGTTGCTGGCTTACTGTTTTCCATGGCTGTGGAGTAGGAGTCAGACACATGGAGTCGGATTCAGACCTAGTTTGGGTGAGATATGGAGTCGAAGTCGGTAGAAATGTTTTTTAAAAAAATTGATTATTAATATTGATTATTTTCTTCAATTTGATAGGAATTGAGGCAAGTTTAGAAATATTAAATATAGTTTATGTTATCAATCTAGAACCCCTATTAATTAATTGTGATACAGTGATATTAGTAAAGCTATTTATGAAGGATTGGAGCTAGAGTCAAACTATGGAAAAATAGAGGTGTAGGCGTCAGAACTTTGGATTACTGAACTCACAGCCCTGCTAGACAGTGCCATAGAATTTGGATAAAGAGAGATGGTGCATGCACAACTATTTAGTCCATTTAACTTCCCCTGGCCATGGTCATGTGGCCAGAGAACAATAAGAGATACAAGTCCCCTGTACCGGCAATCAGTAGAACTTCCAGTGAGGAAACCCACACTAATCTAACAATGCCCATTTATTCAGTGGATAGGTATAATTTATGTAGACCATAGATCCATATTATTAAAAATATAAGTAATCTTTATTAAACCATGGACAGAGCAGGACAACATGGGGGATCTGTGCAAATGGCAAACAAAAGTGCAATAGTGCAAATACAAAAACGAGCAGGACCAACCACGTTCCACCTGGGCTGTAATGAAAAGGCAATTATTAAGATATCTAAATCTATATAAAGAGAGGTATATATCGTATCCAAATGGATTCAAGAGGTTAGCGAGTAGGGAGCCTAAGCTGTCTTATGTTGCTAGAACATCTGCACATGTACATTGCTATACATAAAAGGGCTAGTGCTCATCATTTATTATCTACATGTGCCTTCCATACTGAGGGACTGGATGTCAGTCAAAATCTGCCACTACCACCCCAAAATATAACCAACTATACTGACACAGCACATATATATAATTGGAGCAGTTAGATATTCACAATGCTGCAAAAACATGCATATAACCCGCCGGGGTGTATACCCCGATACACAATACCTCTCTATAGCCTCAGGATGACCGGGCGGTATGCTCGTATCCCCGACACGTTTCGGAGCGATGGGCTCCTTCCTCAGGGGGCGTGAGTAACCGGCACATAATGCGCCTATTTAAGTGCGCCTACCGTATATGCCGTGGACGCGCCATCCGCTCGTCCCGCTGCGGGCACGACTCCCACCAGTGACGCGACCGGAAACAGGCGGGCCCACGTGATCTGGCACCCGACACCGGCAGGGCACGTCACACAGGGGGAACAGCAGGCGCGCATGCGCGGCATATACTGAAACAACGGCGGCCATATTAAAAAGGGGCAAATGGGGTGAACACATAACATTGTATACAAATATAATAAGGGAAGAGGGGGGAAAACATACGATAAACACAGAAGTGTATATAGGATCATGAGCCATAATGGTTCATAGTAATTCATTACTCCTGGATAACTGGGTCAAAAACAAGAGTAGGGGAAACCAGAAGGTATGGGCAAACACACATGATATGCCCATACTAGAAACCCCACACCAAAATCACATCAATATATATTTTTTCTCTCTGAGTATATCCCCACTCAAAAAATGTTAACGATATATCTAATACATAAATGACACTATCTCGGAGAAAACCTTTCATGTATGCACCCCAGGACCCAAAAGTGGAAAACAATCCAGAGAACAAGTAATCCCATCTATATAGACATATCCACAAAATATGGACCGAAAAAGGCCGAAACAGTTGTATTATTGAAGCATTGTATTCTATATATATATGTGTATAGGATCACAGGACACCTATAGGGCACCAATATAAATGTATCAAAAAGGGGGAACAGAAGCCATAGGAAAGAGTCCATCTAATCTTGACAACCATTGGAATTCCTTGATAGAGGGACACAGCCAGAGTTCACACCATCGTCCTCACAGATGATAATGTGCCCCATGATGTAGAAAATAAATATATCTAGAATTCTCCATATTGTTCCGTGGATGTCTCTGGGTTGCATGGATTCTTCTTTTTTAACCAGGAGCAATGACTACAGTGTAGGTATCCCGAAACGACACCATTCACTCGACCCTAATAACAAACTAAAACAAAGCAAATTAAAACCAATAATTAAAACCAAAACTACTGCACCAATGTATGCCCCCGCCCAGTCCCAAACCGAGGGACTGCAATCACAAGAATGGGAGATAAGATAGGCATTCATTCATCCCCTTGGGATGCACCGTATCAAGCATCCAGATCCATCGCGTTTCTTTTTGGGCTAGACGTTAAGAGATATTCCCACTCCGGATCCCCATATCTATCATATCTATACCCTTAAATTTAAGACTGCTGCTGTCGCATTTATGGTGCAACTTAAAGTGCCTTGGTAATGTTTTTAGCAGTTGCACCTCTTCCTCATTAGCCGTGGCTTGTATGCCCAGCACATGCTCCCTGATCCTGACTTTCAATTGTCTGGTAGTAAGCCCAATATAGATCCGGGAGCATGGGCAAGTGGTGTGGTAAATAACATTACCGGACAGGCAGTTAATATTTTTCTTAATTTTAAATTGTTTCTGCCCTGAAGAATCAGTGAACATATTATCTTTGGTCATGTTAGCACACACCACACAGTGACCGCAAGCCGCACTACCACCTTTTCAGCCACGGGTAAAATTATCCAAAAATGTCCTAGGGGGATCTCCAATATAGTGGCTCCGTACGAGATGGTCTCGTAAATTCCTAGCTCTCCTGAAGGTAACTTGTGGTTTATCTGGAATAATTCTTGCTAGGATGGGGTCAGTTTGCAAACTGTTCCAATATTTATTTAAAATGCCCCGTACCTGACCGGACCGGGCATTAAAATTCGTGATGAACCTTGCTACCTCAGGTTCCTTGGACTCATCATTCTTTTTATACAAAAGAACATCCCTGTTACTATACTTGGCCCATAAATAGGCCCTCTTGATTGACTGATTGCTGTATCCTCTATCTGCAAAGCGACCCTTCAAATCCTTAGCCTGGATTTCAAACTCCTCTTCAGTGGAGTATAGACGTCTAAGACGTAGAAACTGACCTACCGGTACTGAACGTACCATGTGCCTCGGATGTGAGGAGGATGCATGTAGGAGCATGTTTGTGGCCGTCGGCTTCCTAAAAATGGTGGTCTGTATATTCCCTCCCTGACCCCTATTTATTCGAACATCCAGAAACTCAACCCCGTCCCTGTCGAAATTGGCAGTAAGATGAATATTAAGACCATTCTCATTCAGTTCCAAAATGAACTTATCCAACAACCTCATATCCCCCTGCCAGAGTAATAGAATATCATCTATGTAGCGCGTCCAAAAGGGGACGCGCTCCGTAGATGACAGCTGATCTGACATCAGGAGGTCTCTCTCCCACAGCCCCAGGAACAGATTGGCGCAGGAGGGCGCGAACGCCGCCCCCATCGCTGTCCCCTGGAGCTGCAGGAAGAAAGACCCCCTGAACGTGAAAAAATAATGCGGGAGGGCAAATTCTAGAACTTCCAAGACAAGGGCCCTTAGACTCGGGGAGAGACTGGATGTCGATAGAAAGAATTCAGTAGCTTGTAGCCCATCACTATGGCGGATATTCGTATATAACGATTCCACATCCATAGTGACAAGGATGGTATCATCATCCAAGGTGAGGCCATCCATTTTATGCATCAATTGGTTAGTATCCCTGAGATAGGATGGCAGATCCTCCACAATTGGCTGGAGGAGGGAATCCAAACACTTGTTGACACACTCCAAGTAGCCACCCCGCCCCGAAACTATAGGTCTACCCGGGGGACACTAAATGTTTTTATGAGTTTTGGGGACTTGAGTGTATTTGCACTATTGCACTTTTGTTTGCCATTTGCACAGATCCCCATGTTGTCCTGTTCTGTCCATGGTTTAATAAAGATGACTTACATTTTTAATTATATGGATCTATGGTCGCAATTTTTGTTGTGGTTTCCACATCCCCGCTCCATATACTACAGCGATTGATTCTTGATTGTCCGATACCAGCCACACCTGTGTGTCAATATGACATACAGGATGCGGCTTTATACCGTTGCTATTGTGTTTTAATAATTTATGTAGAGCAGACTACCCCTATTATTTCTGCAAAAAGACATGAGCACATGATGCATGAATGCTATAGTAATCTTCTACATGCATGCAAATGCTGTACTTAATGAATTTACAGCCTACAAGCAATAGACAGGAGCAAAACCACAAATATAAAAAATTAAATCTTTATTGATTAGATATTTTAGATATGAGCCCTCGGAAGAAGCACCACATGAAACACGCGTCAAGGGAACATGACTGAACATGCCTTGAATGTGTCTGAATTAAGATTTTCTTTGCAGGTATATGTAAGTCTATCTCTAGGGCCTTATTTGGTTGAATAGTGCCACCTTGAATTTGCCTAAAATCACTGCAATCCTCATATTCATTAAGAGCCAGTATGTTTGAGTAGGACTATGTCCACTGGTATGCAGTCTACGGAATTTTACATACCATTACTTATCTATATTACACTTTAATTATATGTATTGTTCTCTGAGTAAAGTTATCATTTGAGCAACACTGGTCAGTAGGATTATGTCCACTGTTATGCAGTAGTACTACTTGCAATTTAGTATGAGCACCTTATATATACATTCAGTGGCATATCTGTAGCTCTGCATAACCCTCAAAAACTTACATAATTGTCAAAACATTGAATAAAGTCTGCGGCACCCACCATTGCATTCATGAATTAAGTCCTTTATTCCATCAGACTGTTACAGGACATTAATTGTGCATAGCAAGGTGCGGAGGCATGTGGAGAGAGAGTGAGGAGGATGACCACTGTTTTGCATGTCTACGCTTCAACGGGTCCAGGTTGGATACACCTGGTGAGTGCCGCATACTTTATCTAATGTCTTTGAATTTTTTGTAAAAAGGCAGAGCACCTTGAATCCAAGTGTTTAAGCTGTAAAAGCTTTATAATCAGGATCACCACCCTCCATTATAGGGATTGAACACAAAGTACACTGGTGCCGCTTTTTGGATTTTTCAGTACTTAGATCATTGTAACTGTAGTATTTCATCTCTATATATGCAAATTTTTTATATACATTTTTGATATTGTCACATTCGGTCAATTATGTTTATGCAATAGGTGGTCCTTACTAGGCATTCATTTATACTATTCTATATTACTAAGATGAACATTTATAATTGTTTATAAGGCATCCTGTGTGGCCTCTGCCTCTGTTTGACATCTTCTATGTGTTTTATTATTAATATGTTTTAACTAAAATATTAAATCAATAAAGATTTAATTTTTTATATTGGCGGTTTTGCTCCCGTCTAATGCTTGCAGGTCGTATTAGACCACAGTCCATATAAAAACATTTGAAGCAGCACTCCCACACATTTTTTAATGTCCTAAACTTCTGTAAACGTGTATGAAATGTAGTGTAAGTGCATTAATATTCTTACCGCTTGCCGTCTTCCCCAGTTTCCAGCGCCGCTACGATCCTTAGCTCACTCATGTGACTTCACTTTCAGCTTGCTGGATCACACTGGGGATTATGTGTGAGTCACTTTTATAACGTAAGTGTATATAAGCCTAAATGGCCTTACATTGTAAAAGAGTCTTCCGAATTCACACAGAAAAACCCCAGTGTGGAATTGGAGTCAAATGAATGAGAAGAGGACTGGAACGGCCTGAAATCCAGGGAAGATGGCTATTGGTGAATATTTTATTGAACTTATACTACCTTTTATACACATTTACCCAGGTGTAAGGAAAAAGAAGCATAGTGGAAAGACTTCTTTAATCTCACATAATTGAGTCACTGGATTATTGAGACTATGACCTCAGTGATTCTCTATGGGAAACAAGGCGTTGGACAACTGTTCGAC